>NC_139241.1:67402551-67580304 GCF_977018435.1 Lepisma saccharinum | reverse complement strand
GGGAATGTAAAATCGAGATCGAAACTTAAATATTCGAGAGTCTTAATTTAAAATTATTTTCCTTATTTTGTGTGTCGATTCTGCCATTTTGGCTAATTGCTACGACGAAGGTGAATGATGATTACTGTATATGATGAAGAGACTCTCATAAGGTATGCAATAACGATGCGCATGTAAGTTTTCGAACCCAGACCTTCAGTGGTACGTCGACGATTTTCGGCGAAATCGAAGTTGCTTTACTGTAAGACGTATTAGAATATAACAAAGAATCTATGCTCTTTAATGTACAAACTTATGTCTTCATGGAGGTTTTCTTGTTTTAAATGTTTGTATTTCGAGATCTTTCCTTATCAAAAAAATTCTCAAAGTTTGTGAGTCCGGATGTACAGTTTAAAGCGATATCCGAACCAACATGTGGCCTCCCCGATGGCACAGTGGTAGCGTCGTCGCCTTGCTAACATAAGGGCCCCAGGGTTCGATACCCGGTGGATGCACATAGTGGTTCGGATCCCACTTTAAACTGTAGGTCCAGTCCCGATTAGCCTTACTGTGCATAAAGTGGACGTAAAAACACCAATTCAATCAATCAATCGGGACATCCCTAGATCGAAATACCTCTCACATTTTCCTTTCTTTCGGATGAACGACAAATTTGCCAAATAATTCTAACCATACGCGTGTCGAGACTTTTTATCCCCAGAGGGGGATAAATCAAAACTATTTTCCAGGGGGACAAAGAATATGTACCCGTACTTATGGCGATGCTTTATTTTGAATTAATTAGTAAGGGAATAAATAACATTTATATTTATTTTACTTTCCAAGGTAAAAGAACAGTGCACCAAATGAACAGCACTATCTTTTTCCAAGGGGGGTGACAAGTGCCCGTCTTGTCCCTCCCTGGTTCTAGCCACTTCCGCTTTTTTTCTCTCTGACGAGGAAATTTCCTTTGAAGACCACATTAGTGGAAACCCGTCCTATTTCCCTGGGTGCCGGTGATGCGGAGGAGGGAGGGGTTGGTTCGGGTATCACGTGACTTGCTGGAATTTTGTTTTCAATCGCAGGCGCGGAGTGTGAACAAAGGGACCAACTGTTTCCCCCGAGCGCTCGAGGCGTCTTTCAGTCTTTCCTATGCGAGCGCGGAGCGGTTTCGGTATTCGTTCGCGACTGAGCCGTTTCGAAGCGAATCAGTGAACCGGATCAGTCGTTCGTTGAAAAGATTCGTTCAAAAAGATTCGTTCGTTCGCGAACGACTCATCTCTACTGGCCAAATTATTATGATAAAAAGTTTTCCGTCCATGATTTATTGCGAGAGATCACTCTCCGCCACCATATTTCGGGCAAACAGACCATATAATGCGCTGAAAAAATGCCGCGTAAGCATTTCTGACTATGATCACAGAGTAACTTTGCCAAACTGATTCATGAGGTGATTATCGTCATCATTTGAGGTAATGCCACGTATAAAATATCGCAAATAACTCGCTGCTTAAACGCTTTCCTTAATACTCGTGAATCTGTTCGTCCGACATCATCACTTCTCAATGTGATGACGTCAATTTGAATATTATCCATTAATTTGATCTTCGTTGCAGGGACGTAGCTAGTTGGTCACTTTGGGTAGACCACCACACGCACAGCTATACACACACACACACACACACACACACACACACACACACACACACACACACACACACACACACACACACACACACACACACACACACACATATATATATATATATATATATATATATATATATATATATATATACCGGGTGCGTCAAAAAAATGTGTACACAGTTTGAACTGTCATAGAATATTTATTTTCCAAATTACAAGGTTAAATTTCTGGGAAAAGTAAGGCTACAGTCCAATTTGAAAAATAAGTGTACTTTCTGGTCAAACTGAATGTTCCAAATGGTGGTTAAAGTAAATGTTCAAAATGTTGGCCTTTAGCTTCGATACATTTCTGAGCAAGGGTCACGTAAGAGTGGTGTAAGTGCTAGTAGTGTGCTACGGATTCTGAAGAAAGGCAAGTTGCATTGTACATTCTAAGGCTGGTGCAACAGCTAAGTGACGACGACCCAGATCGCAGGGTACAATTTTGTGAACGGGTTCAAGGGATGGTTACATGCGAACCGGGATTTATGGGTAGCATTGTTTGGTCGGATGAAGCACAATTCAAACTGAATGGAACTGTCAATAGGCAGAATTGTGTGGATTTTATTGCCAACAAGATGGCGCCCCACTGCACTATCATAGGGATGTGCGAGCATACCTGGATCAAAATGTACCAGGCCAGTGGTAGGATGCAGGGGACCAATCGAGTTTCCTGCACGCTCTCCAGATCTTACGCCGCTCGATTTTTCTTATGAGGCACAGTAAAAGATGAGGTGTAAAGTCGTAAACCACGTAACCTGGACACACTTCGGGATGAGATTGAAGCGGTGTGTGCAGAAATCCCATTGGACACTTTGGTGCGAAGAACGGAATCAGTCGTGACTCGTACTCAGAAATGTATCGAAGCTGAAAGCCAGCATTTTGAACATTTACTTTAACCACCATTCGGAACATTCAGTTTGACCAGAAAGTACACTTATTTTTCAAATTGGACTGTAGCCTTTCTTTTCCCAGAAATTTAACCTTGTAGGTTGGAAAATAAATTTTCTACTGACAGTTCCAACTGTGTATACATTTTTTTGACGCACCCGGTATATTGTATCACTTGTTTACATGATAAGACAAGTAGTGTCCTCTAGTGGGCGTACGATGTACCATGTAACAACCAAAGCGAGAATAACATGGGCCCAGATATCTCGCTTTTAAGGAAAACATGAAAATGAATGAAGTATTATTTCTTGTACACAAATGTGAATGTTAGCAACTTTTGTACCTTGTTGGATAGCTGATGACACAAGGTAGTAATTTAAGTAATTTATACGCTTCGTATCATGCCATTTTTTGTTATTAATACGTTGCCAAGTAAACAAAGAGTGCATTTTTTTATCACCACTTGTAAGTGTGGACCCACCCGTTACTTACATGTGATTGTTATTTGGGACAAACTTTTTTATTTCAACGAACCACTTATTTGTTAGCTATCAGAAAACGCTGAAAAAAGTGCCATAATGAGCTGTTTTTCTCAATTCGTATTTTTATGTGGAATATCGTAATAAGAAAAACCATAAAAATTCGATTATCTCGAAAACTACTAATTTTCAAATTTACTGCAAATTGCCTCTACTTTAACCCCTTTCAGGGAATATATCTAATTACAGGTCACCCTATACCTATATATATAATATGTAATGATACATATAAAAGTAAATTACTAAATATTTAAATGTAAACACACATATATACAATATGTATAAATGTCGCGCCAGCTCAGTCATTATGGCGTCTGATTACCATGCGAGATATCCGGGTTCGATCTCCGGTGGAGGAACGGGATTTTTTCCATCTGTTCAAGTTGCTCCGGTGCCCACTCACCGGACAAAGTGGATAATGGAGGATACTCTAGGGGATAAAGTCATCACATCACCCCTTCCTTCGGCCCTGATCAAGAAAGTGTGAGGCCCTAACTCTACTCCTACTGCTTCGCTCCACCCTCTCGCTTTCTCCCCTTCCCTACCATTATGCGCGACCTTGCTACAGAGATTCTCGAGATAGAGTATAGGATATTCGTGGTATGGGCCGAGGATTTGATGGTGTTCAGAGAATGTATGGAAGTCTGAAGGATTTTTTCAGGGAGGACAAGCAAGTTATTTTTTCTTTCCAGGGGGGGGGGGGGGCAAACGAGGCACATTTTCACCATGTAGTATTGCCCCCTCAAAAAACATTCCTTAGCTTTGAAGTTACTACGTTCCTGCAACTCCTTTGCTATAATTAACTTATATTACTGTAACTGAAATGAAATTGAGTAGTAGTGTAAACGATACGTTCTGGCTCACCCCCCCTAAATTTAATCATTTTATAGTGATCTCTTCAAGTGTAATTTCATCAAAAATCAAAATTTAGCTGTTTTTCTAAGTGGAAAAAAGTGAAAATTTGCTTCACGCAAGAGTTCAACATTCAATTTTTATAACACCATTAAGCCTTGTTTCCATGATTATGAAAAACTAAATATGCTGACCAAGGCAGTAATTTATTTTATTAAAAACATAAACTAAACGTAACGTTTCAACCTTCTAGCAAGGTCTTCTTCAGACTCTGTATCACGTACAAAAGTAACAAGATACAAAAACAGGGCCTTATATATACACAAACATTACTCCCTCCAGACTATTTAGAAAGTTGTTTGGAACTTTCTAGAAGGTGACTTTCACTTTCACCAACTTTACTTTCACCTCAAAGGCTAAACTCAATTACTCCCATATAGAATGTGGTTGGACTTTTAATCTCATGATCTTTTCCCTTCATTTTTCTTCCTTCTCCTCTCCTCTTTCTCTCTTGTCCTTTCCACTCTTTCTAACATCTTCTTCCATTCTTTGTTTAACTTCAGACACAATGAACTGGAATGGGGGACTGAAGTTAAACAAAGAATGGAAGAAGATGTTAGAAAGAGTGGAAAGGACAAGAGAGAAAGAGGAGAGGAGAAGGAAGAAAAATGAAGGGAAAAGATCATGAGATTAAAAGTCCAACCACATTCTATATGGGAGTAATTGAGTTTAGCCTTTGAGGTGAAAGTAAAGTTGGTGAAAGTGAAAGTCACCTTCTAGAAAGTTCCAAACAACTTTCTAAATAGTCTGGAGGGAGTAATGTTTGTGTATATATAAGGCCCTGTTTTTGTATCTTGTTACTTTTGTACGTGATACAGAGTCTGAAGAAGACCTTGCTAGAAGGTTGAAACGTTACGTTTAGTTTATGTTTTTAATAAAATAAATTACTGCCTTGGTCAGCATATTTAGTTTTTCAATTTTTATAGAGTAAAATCGCAAGATTTAGACAATTTCCCCTTATGCTTTAAAATTTTGCTTTTTTTAAAATTCTAAGTGTAAATAAATAACTATTTTTTTAAAAAAATGTTATTTATTTGTTTTGAATAGGGTTGAATTTCAAAATCCCCCATCTATTGCAGATGATTCTAATTTAAAGAACTTTATCTTAAACAGTAACTTCAAGCAAATTGAATATTAGCACAAATGTTGCAGGAATTCTCATCTAACCTAGTTTTTTTTTTACTGAGACAAATCAATAGTCTTGTCACGAGAATTCTTTGCATTGCAAACATTCCTGAGTGTGCGTGTGTGTGGAGATTGATGCACGTATGGGTGTGTGTGAACATTGAGGCATTGACTTGTTAAGAATGTCACATCAAAAATACTGGCTCGAGAATGTCATGCCCACAAGGTCATGTGACTTGTGCTGATTGGTTGGCTAAGGGGAATTTCCCGATTAGTAAATTGAGCTTATAAATAGAGGTTTGCTATCTTAAATTATTATTTGTGAATTAGAGGTTGTAAGAAGAGGTTTGTTAATAATTAATTACCTAAAATTATATAGTTTTGAGAATAAACATATAAAAAGTAAATATTTATTGCAGTGTATAGTATATTTTTTTATAAAATTTTCTATTTTTCTACAGATTTTTAATAATATAAATTATAATTATTTTTAATTAAATATATTAACCTAATTTTTTTATATATAAAACCTAATTATAAAAATAAAATGAATAACAAACAAATTAAATTAAACCAAAAACAAGAAATTTTATATCATGTTGTATATGATACAACGGACATAGATAATGAAGCATTAGATATTCCAAATTTTCTAACTAATCTTAAATCCAAAATTAAAAATGAAATCTGTAAAAAACTTACAGAATGTTCCCTTAAAATATATTTTATTTTATCATCAATGTATAAAAATCCTCATAATGAAAAAGAAAAATATTTTCATCCTACCCGTGTGTTAATTTTACACTATGATGACATTCATCAATTAGATGATATTTATGATAAAATTTATGAAGAACTTAAGTTAAAACAACAATAGTTCCAAGGGAGAGGTTTGGGTTGGTCACTTTGTGATGAAAACCATAAACTTGAATTGAAAATAGCAAAATATACCCATTTGGTGGATCTAGTTATATTAAATTGCCCGAACAGATTGAAAACAAAAAAGCTGTATTGAATATTCAAAATAATGATAATAAATGTTTTCTCTAGTGCATCGTAGCATATTTTCATCCAGTTAATAAAAATAAATACCGTGTCTCCCAATACAAAAAATTTGAAACAAAATTTTAAAAAGCCATGTCAGGAATACAATATCCAGTAGACATCTCAGCTATCAAGCAATTTGAAAAACAATATAAACAGTATAATAATCAATCGATAGCTGTGCATGTTTATTGTTATAATGAAAATTATGATATTTATATACACAGACACCATTTACCACCATATGGTGCACATATTATAAGATTATTATATGTTACAAAGGGAAACAAGAACCACTATTGTCTCATACAGGATCTCCCAAAATTGGTAAGAAAACAAATAACATCAGTTCATTATAAAATTATTATATGTGATAGATGCCTGTCAATATTTTATGGAACGGGTTACCAAAACAAGCAAACAAGAATTAGAGGAACATGTTGAAAAATGTTATCTTTATCCTCATGTAACTTACAAACTTCCATCCAAAAATATAAAATTTTCTAATTATAATTCATTGGTACAACATCTATTTGTAATCTATGCTGATTTTGAAACAATACAAAAACCAATGGCAACATGTATCCCAGAATCGAATGCATCATATACAACAAATATAGCTAAGCATGAAGCCTGTAGCTTTGGACTAAAATTAGTAAAAACTTATGAAAAAAATAATCCACCTCCATGTATTTATCGAGGCAAAGATGCATCTCAAATATTTATTCAAACACTTCGAGAGTGGGTTAAAAGTCTTGCTCCAATTTTACATAATGAAAAACCAATGAACAATCTTACACCACAACAAAAATGGGAACGTGATAATAGTTTAAGTTGTAAATACTGTGGCAGATATTTTATTTCTGATAGTGAAAAAAATAAACATCACAACCATTTTAATGGAGAATATATTCTTACAATTTGTGATTCATGTAATTTGAAAATACAAAAACCAAATTATATTCCAGTATTTATTCATAATTTGCGAAATTTTGATGCACATTTATTTATCAAAGAATTGGGGTATGATGCAGAGAATATCAATATTATACCACGCAGTAAAGATAAATATATTTCTATAGAGAAAACTATCAAATTAGAAAATGGAAAAAAAAGTTGTTCTTAGATTCTTGGATTCATATCAGTTTCTTTCCAGCAGTTTAGCTACTCTGGTGAGTCAATTAACCGATGATGAATTTGTTCACATAAAATAATATTTTGGTGATGATAAGATAGAATTGCTGAAAAAAAGGGGTCTACCCATATGATTCCATAGATTATTTAAAAAAATCAATGAGACACAGTTACCATCGAGAGATAAATTTTATAACAAACTTCAAGATGAAGAATGTAGTGAGGAAAATTATCAATATGCACAGAGAATCTGGGAAACACTAACTTGCAAAACAATAGGGGATTATCACGACAAATATTTGATTTTAGATACTCTCCAGGTAGCTGATGTGTTTGAAACTTTTCGAAAATGTTGTTTTAAATTATATGAAGTGGATCCTGTTTTTATGTATACAACCAGGCGCGGAGCGTCCATGTAAGCCGTGTAAGCCGGGCTTACACTTTATTAATTCTAGTAAAATGTATGTAATTATATGGCAAAATTCGTAAAAACTTCAAAGTTCATCTCGGCCTGATACCAGTCTTCGAGATCCTGTTTGTTAGATTGCAACACTTCACACCAGATGGCACATGAGAACTCCCTCCTTTTGCTTGGGGAAAGTTGTAAGCCGTCTGAATGTTGCCTTACAAATTTCTGACCGCGAAGGAGCAGTGCCTACCGTCGCCCACCGTATCTGGAAGGAGAAGAACAGGGAATATAGGGAGAAGAGCGCGTCGAAACCCTAGGTGTGTAAACCTACGGCCAGAGGCTTACAGCAGCGTTGCAAACCTCATGTTTAGAAAAGTGTTGTTCATGGACGTCCGCAGTATTTCTTTCCACCAGGGAGGATTAAGCAAAGTATTTTTTCAGGGGTTGGGGTAAACTAGGTATATTTCCCTTCTCAAAATATACTAATTCAATTTGAAGTTAACATTTTTCTGCAACGCCCTTACAATAATTAACAATTTGATGTGACTGAAATGAAATTATATGTGTGAAAATGGTTGACATTCATTTTTCAGGAAGTGCCTCCTCCCCTTGCCCCTTCTGGACATCCATGGTGTCGTTTAAACTCCGAAATTATGCTACATACTACTAAATTGTTCTGGGATTTTCATATTATAAATATTAATTTATAACAAAAACAAATATAAATTTGAATGGTTCAACCAACGACATGGGTTCCACGTTATGTGAAAAGTTTGAGAAAATTCAACCACAACGAAAAGCGGCCCTGTTGTTTTATTTATATCTCCAACTTACAAACGACTTTTTAAACTTGTGCGAGATTTAGCACCATTATGCTTGGGTTGGCTTCACTGAATACGCGGCAGCGAGACACAGGTCCTGCAAGAGGAGGGGTTCCAGCGTTGTCGGGTATGAATGGTTGACTGCAAAGGAAATTTGAGCCGGTGGTGCTTCAAGGAGTTTTTTTTTCCAGGAACAGGGAATTCTGAAGCAAAAAACTAACAGGAAGGGGAAAAAGGAGAAACCTAGAAATGAGCGGGATACGTAAAAACTAGATACACATTGATGTGCTAAATTCTTGTTGTTTCTGTTTTTCGCTTGTAGGAGAGCATAAACATTAGACATATTAAGACTCTGTTTTCCGTTTATGTATGAACTCAGCTGGTAATAATTGAGCTAAAAAGTGAAATAAATAAGTAAATAAATAAATGTTAATGAAAACTGAAGATTGAACCAATTTTACAAATTTCATGTCAAATGTGAACCAAATATTATTAATTACATAGTCCGTGATTCAAACACTCTTCGAACAACGTACGAAAAGCCTGTTTCTGATCTTTTAGGTGCTAGATTTGCTTTTACACTATCCTAAGAAAACACTTACATGTCCTTTGATAGAAATTTCTGGATATATCCCTACAATTTGTGAGCATTTCTTTTATATTTTATATTGTATTTTTTTCTCTTACTAAATATAGGGAATTTTAAGGCAAGAGAGGGAATTTATTTATATCCGAAAGGGATATTCCCCTCACAGTCCGAAAGATCACTGCTTTGAGCAGTGACCGATTTTGGATCTGGTTTCTTTTTGTTTTCCCCTTCTTGCTGTGTGTTTGTTAAAGTCTCGAGATATTGCTTTTGCGAATTCCATCTATTGAAAAGCGGACTGTCGTCCCTGTGCTGTGGTGTAATACAGTAGTGAAGTGCATTATGGAATAAAATGAGTGTGATTGTGCGGTGGGGTGGAGAACTTGTTGAAGACGCCGTTGTCCAGCAAGGATTTTGCTGCCAAGAAGAAACTTGTGGATATAGGTAGGCACACCCCTTCCTTCTCTAGCAGACATAGTAACAGAAACGAAAAATAAAGTGCGCCGATTTTGCGATTCATGATACGGAGCTGATACTTGGTTATGCGGTTGTAAAAAGTAATCAGCACTTTTCTGTTTCCTTCTGTTTTCGTTTGTTTATTATTATTATTATTAATTTTATCTAACTTTGCATATTTTTTATCGTTACGTTACTCATTGTGATAGGAATAACACTGACTTAATTATCAGATATCCAGAATTTTTAATTTGGTGAAAAATTCCAGGGAAGTGTTCTGAAAAATTTGGGGGGGGGGGGCGGGGGTCGATGTGTGTGGATAAATCACTAACCATGTCAGCCCAAAAATAAGCACAACGGGAAATAGCCTTCGTCATGCTAGGCTTACACTGTTGGAAAGGTCACGCTCCGCCACTGTATACAACACCGGGTTTATCCTGGCAAGCTATGCTTTTAAATACAAAAGTTGAAATTGGTCTCATCAACGATGTCGACCAGTACATGTTTGTTGAATCTGCTAAACGTGGTGGTATAACCCAATGCCCTTTAAGACATGATGTAGCTAACAATAAATATTTATCTAGCTACAATCCTCGTCAACCATCTAAATACATATTTTTGATGACTCAATCACTGCCAATCGGTAATTACGAATGGATGAGCAAGAAAGAACTTGAAGACAGGGATTTCTTAAACTGTTCTGAAGATCATCCAAAAGGTTTTCTACTGGAAGTTGATTTGGAATATCCATCAGATCTGCATGACGAACGCCATGGATTAGCTATGGCACCAGTTTCTCAGAAGGTCCCAGGTACAGAGGAAACAAAATTGATATTATCATTTGAGAACAAAAATAATTATGTGCTTCATTATCGACTGTTACAATATTAATTGAAACATGGTATGAAATTAATAAAAATCCATAAGGGGTTAAAATTTGACCAAGAAAAATGGTTAGCTCAATATATTGAGAAAAATACAGACAATCGAATACAAACAAATTCGAAAGTTGAAGAAAATTCTTATAAATTAATGAATAATGCAATATATGGAAAATGTATAGAGAACAAAAGAAATCGAGTAAGGTGTAATTTGGTGTCCGATCGAAAAAAACTCCAGAAACTCATTGCCGATCCCACATACAAAGGTTTTACAAGAATTGCTGATGATCTGACTCTCATTGAAAGATCCAATACTGATGTAATGTGTGATGCACTAATAGCTGTGGGTGTTACCGTCCTAGAATTAGCTAAATTGGATAGAGTCAAGGGCCTAACAAGCTCGATACTTAACTACACAACTTCAAATTTAAATTTCTTCAGTGCAGTGCAGTTCTGATAGAAGTAAGTCTCTTTCAACGTGTTAACCTGATACATTTTTGGAGGGAGTTAGTTGGTTGAGTCTCTCCTTTAATTCCTATCAACTCTCAGCAATTTAGTTAGGGAAAAAGTCTTTCATTTTGTGGATACGATTCGTTTTGTTCCGCTCACCCAAAGGAATCGATTCCTCCAACTCGTTCTTGAATCATGAATCCTTGAATCGTTTTCTCTTTCCAAGGAACGAGGTGTATGTTGGGTTCCTCGGTGTTAGGAAAGCAGGAGGGGAAGTTGAAAATAATGCAGAATGAAACTTTAAGCTGACGATCGCCTACCTATATATATTGAGTTAGTGTTTTAAGTCCACTTTATGCACAGCAAGGCTAATCGGGACTGGACCTACAGTTTAAAGTGTGATCCGAACCAATATGTGCCTCAACTGGATATCGAACCCGGGACACCTTCATTACAAAAGGATATATATATATATATATATATAATGCATATGTGTGTGTTAATTGTTACCACGCTGCTAGAAGTGGACCCGTTCGTGTTCTTTTGTAGCCAGGAATTAGTTTTACAACTTCCACATCCCCTGCTCAATGATGTGGAATTATATTGTACTTTGAATCGGGAATATTATCATACATTTTAAGTTTCGTTTATTATTAGTACTATACTGAACGCAACTCCAACTGGCGGCTGACCTTGACGGCTATTTCTGGCCCTTTCTGTCCCCAATCGTCTTCGGGGGGTGTGGCTCAATGGGCGTCAACAAACTCAGTTGGTGGACCCATGTGGTGGACCCAACGCTCATTTGTTTGGTCCCGCGAACAACGTTCGGTACCTTGTGACTCGAAAATGACCGATTTCAGTCGAAGAAGATTCAACTGATCGGTGATTCGCTGTTTCCCAGCCGCCATTTGGAGTTGCGTTCAGTATAGATGTGTACGAAAGGCGATGAAAATTAACAAAGGTAAGAAAAAGGTAAAGTGCTCCCCTGTACTTAGCACCACGCCATGAAGGCGTATAGGGGGTGTGGGGGTAACGCCCCACATTTTCTTGATCCGGTCGTGAGTGGAGATGATGTGAACAGCATCACGCCCCTGACCGCCTTTTTGCCCCAGGGTTTCCCCCAGGTACCCATGTCATTCGACGCTGCGTGGGCGCCGGGGCCGCTTCCAATGTTAGAAAAGTTCCCGGATTTGAATCGGCGTTACCGACTGAGCCACCGCGGCGACCTAGCTATGAAGCTAGGTCAAATGTGTAGCATGTGGTAAAGTTCAAGTCCTGTTTCGATCGCCACTTTATTTGAAATAAAGTTCAGAAAGATCAGTTCCTCTCGGACAAGTCAAGTCCACGTGGAGCCCAGTATATCCTCCCTCTCCTCAAACCTTTCCCACCAATAGCGTCCGTTTTAGGAACGGACAGAACTTGTCAAGTTCACGTCTAGTAAAGCGATGTTGCCAATTCAGTTTCCTTAGATATTTCTTGACGTGAGGTTGCGTTATTGTGTTGTAATATTTTTTTTAATACAATGTGGATACCTTGGGAGTGTAACATCGCAGTGAATGATTGGCTCTAAACACTGTAGGTAAAATTGACAACGGATTGTTTCGCAATGAACAGTGAAGTGAATCAATCCAGCTAACTGTGGATCAAGGCCGGTCATAGTGTCAGAGAAGCGAGGGAAATTGAGTGGCCAAACCGAAGCTCTACACGCTGCTCGAAGACTGGTAACTGCAGTAGCTCCACCCACCACCACGCAATTCTGCCCCTCTCACGTGTTCATTGGTGGAGCAGTCTCGCGTCACTACTTGCGCAGAAAGCTGTATCCATTCGCCTGTTCCAGAGTTAGCTGGGACAGAATATAGTATAAACTTTATTTAGCTTAACTAGTGAATGGCGACGCTTTGGCGGAGATTTCGTAAGGATATGTGCCGAATGGCCAACAGTATGATAACTTGAGCATACGTTGGTTCGTGTTAACATCAGGCCCGTATCCAGGATATTTCTATCGTCGCTGTTGGACGATGATAACAGTATTTTATCAAAGTTTTTTTTAGCTTTTTGCAACTGGTCTCTTCCACCGTCTGTGAGGAAGCTTTTAGTTATTTCCAATGTTTTTGCCTTTATGAATGAGGTAGTTTGTGTACCAGAGGCGTATATTCCGGGCTATCATGGCTATCTGCGAAGCCCAGACTCAGTGACCAAGATACAGAAAGAAATATCTATCAGGAAATGTGCATAAAATTGTTCATTTCAATAAGAAGATGAACCTGATTTCTTAGGAGTTGGAAACTTTGCCAGCTTTCTTTGAATTTGCCAGGCGACTGGCCCAGCGCCGGCGGGCAACTCCACTGGGGTGACGCGCAAGCGTGACAGGGCTACCACAAAGATCACCCGACCAATGTTCCAAACAAATTTTTCCCAGCATGTAATTTCCCCAGGATCGGGGAATTGTAGAGCCAAACTGTTATGTTTGTCAAGAGTTGCTTGGTTGGGTATTTTCTTTCATTCCTAACAACTCTCGGTGATATATAGACCGCCTAAACTTGAATGTATATTTGAACCATAGGCGCCGACTCCATGGGGCTTGGGGAGGCTCGAGCCCCCCCCCCCCAATGTTAACGATGTGGGAGAGGATCTAATGCATTATTTTGCTTCTCTTGTAAAGTTTACTCAGAATTGTGCCACATGAACTTAACTTTAAATACACATTTGAAATGTTCTAGACCATCAATTTGGGGGGCTGTCACCGCTAAACCATCAACTTTGGGGGGGGGGGGGTGAGACCGCTAAACCATCAACTTTAGGGGGGGGCTATGACCAGAGACAGCAAAACACATGACTTATTACTATATACTAAGTACGTAATTATGAGTATTGTTAAATTTTTTACTAAAAAGAGTTTCAAAAGACGATGTGCATGAACTAGGGTAGTGGATGAGACTTTTGGGCTACAAATGGCTCTAACATGACATTCAGAACGAGATCATTGATATGTTAGGGAGATCTGTTTTGCGCTCCGTGGTAGCAGATATTAAAAGTCGGGAATATTTTGCTATTATTGTTGACTAAACTTGTGAAATATCCATTCGTGGACAATATTAATATTCTGCATAATAACTGTGAATAAAAATTTTGATATTTTTGAGGAATTCATGGGCTTTTACGTGATTCCGAGCACTGAGATTAAAACTTAAAAAAGGGAGAGAGTGAGTCATTAATTAATTTATTTCAGTGATCAGAGCCCCCCCAATAATTTTGACAAGTCGGCGCCCCTGATTTGAACCAACTGTTGCATGTTTCCACCATGACTAAAGCAGAGAGCAACTAAAGACAGCCCGGCGCAAAGAGTTTCTACCTTCAGTTCATAGATAAAATAACCAATGGGAGATCCGTTCTCTCTTATTCTGTGGTCTTCGTCCACTAACGAGATCTAACCATTCGAACAAGAGTTACTTGTATCCCACTGTTTCTCTTTTTCAACGCTAGATGGCAGTCTGTTAAAAAACAAGGAACCAAAGGCAAGGAACGGGTTCAAGGAAAGGGGGGGGGGCAGTGTTTCTGATTTTTGTCCAGTCGTGCACAACACCTCGTCCTGTCAACATGAAACCCATTCGCTTGCTACGTGGCGGCAACTTTAACATCTTCCTAGATTTTTTTTTTATATATACAGACGTTGTGGCTCCCCAAAATTATATTAGCTTTTCCTTATTGACTCGCGTTTCTCTTGAGTAGGGTCGGGAGTGAGGATTTCAGAAACACGCAAACGACGATTTTTAAGAAATTTAATTCTCTGCTCTCTGATGTGTGCGTGTTAATGTGTATACACATTAATGTGTAGTTTATATGCACGAAGATCATTTGAAAAAGTGATTACATGTTCATAACTGTCGTACTTTTAAAAATGTTAACTGTATTCCTTCGTAAGTCTTCGGCAGGGCTGAGCCGATTTAGGTATCGGAAATTATCGGTTGGAATTCATCTACCGATACCAGTCGTTAGTTTTCCTGCATATTGGTCTTTCACGGGGTCCGCAAAAATACCGGGCGACATTTTCGCGGAGTCTAGGAAATCATGCAAAATTCAAAGTTTCGTTATATTTTGTACAAATTATGCAAGAAAAACTACTTTCTATTACATAACATCTACTTTTAATATCCCGATGTAATTCTTAAATATCCTAAAGCAAGTTTATTGGCAAATTCATGCATTTAATTGGAGAAGATTATTTACACACCAATATTGATCAATATTTTGAACAAATTTTAATTATTAAAATTTTCAAGTATTGGTAGGAATTGGTGAGGGTATCGGCTCATTTCTAGTCTTCGGCCGATATAGCACATGTTGCCAAATTTCTGGCAATTTTGTTATACCGTCAGCGGAATCGTTTTCCCGTATATCACTGAAGGGCCGCCCAATCTATTCGATGGTCTTGAAGCGACTCCTCGCAGAACTTCAGAAACAAGACATAGTCGCAAGAACTCAAGTCCAGACTATAAGGTGGGTGTTTTAGCATCCCCACTGCTGAAGCAGTTGCCTCACTGAATTTGTAACATGGCACCTTGTGCTGTGGTGAAGAACAATCAGGTGCCTCGCCGGAAGCATTGGTCGTTTCCTACGAATAGCTGAACGAAGGTGATTCTCCAGAAAGTTACTGTAGTACTTACTGTTCACAGCAACCCCCTTCGGTACTGTTTGACAAAGGAAAACGACTTCAAGGCAACAAGAAGCATGACTTAAATATTGCTGGGTGCTTGTTGGAACTTTCGCGACTTTGGCAAACCACTGTTGTTGGGTATGGATGCGCCTCATCACCACAAACTTGCTTAAACTGACACATTTGGGCTAACGTAAATAAACCAAAGACTAACACAACGAGATTGAGAAGATCCAAGACTGTGTTCAACTGGGAAATGAAGCTCTAACCGCTGCCACATTTCCTCCCACTGACACGGTAAACTGAACGATCAGATGACGAGTATAGTGAGTAATCAAAGGAAACAAAAACCTATTATCTCAGTAGGCTTCTGTTTCGATCTCTTTTTGAGCCACACTGCACAGTGGTTCGGATCAAAATTTAACTTAAGTCCAGTTCCGATTAGCCTATCATGAACATAAAGAGGACTTTATGCAGAGTTTAAAACATATTCTTGAGCCTGTTACACTTGGTGTTGAAAGGCAGAACATTTGAGTCTTTAATATTAGGCATGATAGACTAATACGTAAAGGGACAAGTTTCTGAACAGCGAGGGAGGCGATAGAACTGATAAACGATTGAATAAAGACAAAAGAAGCGGGGCAACAAGTGGGGAAGTAAGAGAACGGCGGGGAAAGCTATTAGAGAAGACAGCGAAATTAGTGATCATGCTCAAACCGAGCCATCTTTATAGTGTAACGTAAAGCGTGAACACCCCTTATCATATAAAGAAGAGGGGAGAATGGAAGTGTGAAAGGCAGCCCGAGAAATAATGCAAGGGGGGAGTTTGTGTGGGAAGTGAAAGATTGGAATAGAGGTATATAGAGACTGGACACCAAACGAGCCAGACACATAACTTAATTTGATTGCTAAACTATACTTATTATGTCTAATTTTCTTATTTTCTTATATCTGATCAACTACTAAGAGGGTACAATATTAATACATGACTGTAAGGAAAGAGTAAGTGTGTGTAAAGAAAAAAATATGTAGTGCGTACAGCGTACAGCTCGCACAAGAAAAATACAAATAAAACTAAAAATACGATAAATATCCAAAAACTTGGAAGTTGGGAGGGGCGATCGCCCTCCCCGTGGATCCGCGCCTGGCCGCGCATTTTCCTTTTCCAGTCAACTTGTGAATGCGGTTTCATTTCTTGCTCTCCGATTGGCTGTTGGAAAGTTACGATGCTGTGATTGTGGGAATATCTTGTTTGCGCTGTACGTTAGGTTAGGTTAGGTTGGGTTAGGTAAGGTAAGGTTAGATTAGATTAGAAAGCAGCAAATTTGCGCTAAAAATAGGAAATAAGACATTCTTACAATCACAGCACCGTAACTTTCCAACAGCCAATCAGAGAGCAAGAAATGAAACCGCATTCACAAGTTGACTGGAAAAAGAAAATTCGCCGCCTTGGCCCTAGATGTAAAGGACTTCGAAGTGTAGGTGCAATAAATATAGAGGAAGAAACGGATGAAAAACAACTCTATCAATAAAATCAAATGTGGACTTCAATTTTATCCAGTGTAGAAAAATGAGGTTTCATCTACACAAACAATCTTCAGATGTAACCCCTCCATGGAAATTAATGGTTTAAGAAAGTAAAGAAAGAACATTGTAAGCAGAAACGTTACCCAAATTTCCATTGTTGTCGACGTAACAATGACATAACCATTATCAATGCCCCTATGCTGTTTTGACATTATGTATGAGCATAGCACTGATGGCACCCTCGTGACACACTTGGCAAACGATATGCCAATCCATCAAGATAATAAAGGCTTAGGGCTGTTACGTGTGGATGGGCCACGTGCAATAAAAGTTGCGCCGAGTTCTACGAAACTGTAATGCTAGTCAGTGTTGCCAGTATATGAAGGAACGATTCCCCTTTCACACATGTTAAAATTACTCCTTGAAATATACTGACCCCCCCCCCCCCCCGACCTTTCTTTCGAACCGTTCCCTAGACCCTCCCTGTAAATTGGCATCGTTCATTTCAAGTTGCACAAAAGCACGCCGTTATACTGAAACAATAACAGCAGAAAAACAACAATAATAATAACGACAAAACAATAGAGTACAAGATGGCACAAGAAAAATTAAATTACACATTCATTGATAACAATTTTTGAGCGAGGAAGCCTGCAGAAATGAGACCCCTGTAGAAGGGAGAGCCTTGTGGTGGGATTGAGAAAAAACAACTTTACGTTGCGGTTTGGCCTTGTGGGGACTCGAAAATGAAATTTGTCGATCGGAAAATCGGATTTAAATTCGCCATTCACGATTTTGTGCAAAAATTTAATATCTGCTAATTCGCAACGAGTGTGTGGTGATTGGAAATTTAAGACAGACATAAAATCTGTTTTATGGAGGTGTCTCAGAAAAGGTATTGTTCATGACATAAATAAAGTTCAATTAGTTAATATTCAGAGAGAATAACCTGAGTACAAAATGCGTTGGATCGAAAACATTAGTGTAAAGTTTAGGAACCAGGTTCTGTTTTCATATGCTACCACTTAAACCAAAGAATAGATAGTTCTACAGTTCTCAAAATTCCATAAATTAAGAGTTGTATGTAAGAAGTCACATAATATAAACTTTGTGAGTAAAATTTCCTCGTAACTTGGAAAGCTAATAGTGCATAATAGTTAATAATAAAATAGAATAACTAATCATTTGAGTACAATAGCTGTATGAATGTAAAACTATTATGGAAAATTGTGCTGGGTATTCACTCATCTGGGTAAAAGTCTCCTCGAGCATATAGTAATAATATTTTTCTAATAAAATCGTTTTGTAATATATAATAATGTTAATAATAATACTCATTATTATTATTATTATTATTTCTGCTATTCAGGATTTATCAATGGCCTGACATCCCCTACAAACATTTCTGGCGACGCCTATGCCCTTGGTAGACCTTGGCTTCGACTCCAGTTTCTCCAATTTCCTGCTTTTTCTTTCCTATCCCAAATCGCCATATTTCGTACATTATGTCTTCCAGTAGAACTTTCCCTACTATATTACATTCCTTATCCTTATCCATTCTTTCTGGATGTCCAATCAACCTTTTTCATTGTGATTTTACTTATCTAACAATCAAGGACGTATTTAGGTGGGTCTAGACCCCTCCTCGAAAGGCTTACCAAGTACAGTAAAACGTCGTTAATCCGAACTAATGGGGGGATAAGTTGACCGGTTTAACGAAAGTCCAGATTAACTGAAATAGCATAAAAGAACAGTAGAAAGTGCATTAAAACTCCGTTTATAGCAACAAAACACATTTATTATGGTGTATTTAAAGGGCATTCCTATGTCAATGCAGATTCTTCCCGAAAGTCTACGGGAAACAGAATTTCATCAATGGTTGACTGCCTTTTCTTTGGGAAGTTTTCTCATGGACGTTGGGTATGTATTTTTAGCCGTTACGGAGCAATATGTCGAATGCAATTGTTGACTTCTAGCCACATTTAAAACCTTATATTCTGCTTTTGGGGGGGGGGTGCTTTTGCCTGTCCAGATTAAACGAAGTCCGGCTTATCGGGGTCCGGATTAACGAGGTGTTACTGTACTAAAATTTAATAATGAAAATATGCTTGTTTTAGCATTTGTTGAATAATCGAGGATTATTTATTTCAGCTGAACTTATTGTAAGGCGAGTGTTATGTAGGGATCATACAACACCACAAAGAAGATTTATTCACACTACGAATTTTATTAATATTCATAAAATATTCATCAGGAACGTTACTTCTCGTCAACTGGATCTAAAATCCTTTGTTGTTAATCAATAAATACCCCAATTCTTTATCTTTTTGATATTATTTTCCTTGCCAGGACAGTTGTTTTTTACAGAAAGTTTAGCAGCATTAACTACACGTAAGCTAGATTATAAGAAGGTGCTGTTATATCTTTATTCTAATACCATAGTTAATAAGTAATAGTTAATTTACATGTTATTAATTATTAATAGACTATATATAACGTATTAATTTTAAAATTTCTGTAATTTCCACCCCGGAAATATATTTCTAACATATTGCTAATACCGTTTGAAATGTCAGAAAAGTAAACATGTACAATAGGTTAATGTACGTATCTCTGAGCAGTTTGTTGTAATATGCAGAAAGGATGTAAGTTTTGAGTGAGTGCAGGTTTACAGACTTAAGCCATGTGGCTGTACTAGTGTGCATATAACACTCGAAAATTTCACATCCCGTACGATACATTGTGCGCTGTTGTGGCGTGACCACTTATCTTTATCTACCGTGAACACTAGCGCCACGCGGCTGAAGTCTGTAAACCTCCACTCACTCGAAACTTACATCCTTTCTGCATATATTACAACAAACTGCTCAGAGATACGTACGTTAACCTATTGTACATGTTTACTTTTCTGACATTTCAAACGGATCACCCGATATATTGCTAACAATGTTCTGCCCATCAATTAACTCTCCCAGTTCCACATAATATCTTTTTCACCAATAGCCTCCACCTTTTGTCCAACTTTTCGCTATATGCATGGGAAAAACAAGAAGTAAATAACAAAAAGGAATTCGGGTACTGACATGAAATCAAACATCTGAGGATGTAAGGATTTTTATTTTTTCAAATTCATACAATTTCATCATATCATCACTCATCCGCATTGTAGCAATTAGCCAAAAGTAGCAGAAGAGCAATTTTGGTTCCCATGATATGTCGTTTCTTATTTTGAATTGATGTATTTTTAGTTCAGTTTTTAGCTGAGAAAGTATTCTTTGATTAATTTCTATGTGTAATTTCTTCCTCGGAGAACATATTTCGATTTACCAAAATTGGCATCACCAATTTAATGGTGCTACTGCAGTCAACAGTCGAAATAATTGTGGATTGTGGAAAATCAAAGAAAATAATTTGATATACAATAAAATCGTAACATGCGAGCCCCTTTTAAATTTCACTCCAATTTCCCTGAACCTAGAAAAACTTCCCTTCATGTAGCAACACTGCTACCAGCATGATTGGATGCGGGTCAGGATCCAAATATATACTGTCGGCCTGATTTCTACTGGTTTTCCTTCATTTCTGCTTCTTTTCGGATCGGTTTGCGACTATTGCTGAGATTTGTTGTCGTGATGGTTGCTCCACGTCTTGGAATGCTGATGGCCGTCTTCGTGCTGTCGGCAGTTGCTGAGGAGGACATGGGTCCGACGCAGCTTGAGGAGGAAGGCGAGGAATTGCTAAGGCAAAACTCCGTCCAGGATGACCCTGAGGAGAATGTTGAGGATGAGGACACCTCAAGAGTCCTCTACAATGGATACCAGCTGATCAATGTCACCATGAGGAGCAAACAGGACTCCAAGGTCGTTTACAGCATGTCTTCATGGTCTGGGGTTCATTTCTGGTC
The DNA here is from genome assembly GCF_977018435.1 of Lepisma saccharinum. Classification (NCBI taxonomy): domain Eukaryota; kingdom Metazoa; phylum Arthropoda; class Insecta; order Zygentoma; family Lepismatidae; genus Lepisma; species Lepisma saccharinum. The sequence continues at coordinate 67,559,306 of NC_139241.1, read as the reverse complement.
GATCCACAGGTGGACGTCCAAAACTGGAGGCTATGCTCATATGTTGCTGGCGCCCAAAGCTTTCCACAATGTCACGTCCGCTCTCAACCATAAGAATATATCCTACAATGTTATGCTGGATGATATACAGGTGAGTAGTTCTGGTTGTCTAACTGTGAAGGATATAATTATGTCGTCAGTGTATAGCCGAGTGTCGTACGTGTTATGAGGTTTTTCACTGTTCATATGACGTTATTCCAATATGAATTTGTTACGTACCTTTGATAAAACACTAAAAATACAGACCAGGGCAGAATTTAGTACAAAAAAACACACTCACTATAAACGTGACTTTCAACCAAGATCTTCCTCAGACTCTGAACCAAATTAAAATGAAAATAACATTTTTTTCATCATTTTAATTGGTTCAGAGTCTGAGGAAGATCTTGCTATAAGGTTTACAGTGTGTTATTTTGTAATAAATTCTGCCTTGGTCTATTTCTTTAGTGTTTTAGCTATTAAACATGTAAATGAGGCTCAATAGTGATACCATTAGTACCTTTGGTGGAGTGGTCCAGAGTTCGATTCCCAGTGGATTCCCAAAATCTCAGTGTTGTCTCAGCATCGTGAGGAAAATTGGAGAACCGTTTCGAAAAGAAATACAGTAACTCCCCGACTTACGTAATACGCGACTTACGTAATTTCGCAGTTACGTAATAACTGTACATAGCTGTCACAAGACTTTTTTTATTTGAAAACTGTGATTTCAGTTTTTTTATATTCTTTTATATATTTTTCATACTTTTATAGTTTATATCCGAGGAAATACTGCTGCATGATGTTTCATTTATAAAATAATACTGTGTAAATAATATACATACATATAATGATAATAAATACTGCAGTTTCTTACGAAGTTACACTTAAGGAATTTACAAATTTGGCTTACGTAAAATTCAAGTTACGTAAAGTTTTACGGAACGCGTTATTTACATAACTCGGGGGTTTACTGTACCGAACTCCGGTCTCGAAAGCCAGAAAACAGCGGCGATGGGCCTTAGCGAGTTTATGACGTGCCACACATCGAATAGTTTCTTGACAGGCTTTGGCTTTCAAAGGAATACTAGTCCGCTATGTACTTCATACAAAAGAATCCCTGTTTCATGTTTAGTGTGAAATTCAAAGAGAGTTGAACCTTAACGGTGCTTCCGTAACTTGTGTTGCAAAGTATTAATTTACATTTAAAATGGAATGTTTTCTACTTTGTTTATTTCTCTCTTGTTTGTGTATTGATATATTTACCTCCCTTTTGCATCGTTTATCCTTCGTTTGAATAAGGCATATTTTCCTAATTTTAATGATCATTGTCTATCTCTAAATTTTTAGATTGCTACTGTTTTGATATCTGAACAGACCAATTTGCCTTGTACATACTTGACACGTCCTTTCCTCTTGTACAAATATTTATTGTTTATAATTACCTATCTCGTTGTACAAATGTTTATTGTTATTAATTTTAATCTCTGTTATTTATTTTGTGATTCTTGTGGTATTTAATATTTAAACCTATCACTGATAATGTCAGGATAGTGACTGACCTGTATATACATATCTTGTAAGAGCTGTTGCCATGGGAATTACGATTGTGTTTTGTCTTCACTTTTAGTTCGGGCTTTTTGAGTTGAAAAGAGTGGTCAAGTGGAATTGCAAGAAGCTGTTATTTCTTTGAGTGAAATTGATTTTATGCACATAAGTATTTCTTTTGCTAAGAAGTAAAATATACTTCTTTTCTCTTAGTGAAAACTTGACATTGATTTTTATTTGACGAACGAACAGAGATATTATTACCCAATACCCTGAGAGGCATCATGTTAATGCTACGAGTCTTCATGTGATCATTTTTATTGTGTTTTAGTTAATCATGTTCTTTTGACTGAAAGAACGTGTCACACTATAGCCTTAAACCTCATGTTAAGTACAGTGAAGTGAAGAAGTATTGCTTGTCAAATTGTTCCTGCTATTTTGATTTATTTTCTCTTGCATTCTTCATGTTTTTAAGGACTGGATTGTTACGTATGGTGCTGCAGAGGTTGTCAGCAGTTTGATATTTTATCTTAATTCCTGAAGCTCTTATCGCGCAAAACAAAGATAATATTTATGCACAGCGGTGGACAAAACGTAAAATAAATCAGGCGGCAGGCCCTTTTCCTCTCAGATGTATGTGTGCATATTTGCACATACGGGCTCTGAAAGGCATGAATCCAAGATAAGGCCACACATTTTGAAATGTGATCTTAAATCCATTAATTTATTAATTAATACGTGATTGGATTAAAAGTAATTAATTCTTGCACCGGGGTGGCCTTCCTAAAGAAGGCCCAACTGGTAACATAATGGATAACTATGGATACCGACTCTACCATATTCTTGTGATTTAATGATACTATAGAAAACACACACATTTTTTAAAAAAACCTTTACTATTTTTATTTTTTTAAGTGATGGAAATTTCTATAAGCGAACTGAAAAATTATATATATTATGTATGCATGTATGGTGCCGACTTCCGTGGTGGAGTGGTTATCACACCGCGCTACGACACTAGGGCTTCCGGGTTCGAATCTCTGCTTGGACATGAATGTTTTTCGTGAGTGTCCCTTCATCAATTTCATTATATCATCACTCATACTCATCATAGCGATTAGCCGAAGTGAAATAAATCAAATGAATCACAAAAAAAAAAATGTAGAACTGAATTACAAAATTTAGATGCAATGGCGACTGGGGGGCGCCCTGTAGTTTTCTACTCCTGCTTATGCATCCCACTGTAGAGCCGTAATTTCTAGTGTATATCAGTTATCATGCCTTGGTCATCATTCTGTTGAAATTTCACCATCGCATTTCTTCTTTGCAGGAGGTGATTGACGAATTTGCAGCAGAACATCCGAGCGAAGATGAAAGCGACTTCGAACCCAAGTCTGGACATGCAATGTCGTGGGACAGATATCACAGATTGAAAGGTAGGGCTATCTTCTTTCTTGTCGCTATAACTCAGTAATGACTAGAGCCTGGAAGTTTGGCAAAATGCCTCTTTTTATCTACTGCATATATTGATAAAATTTCTCCGGTTATACATTTCTTATGTTGTTTCGAATGTTTTAGAAGCCTTTTCATTTTGCCTATTTGGGACCCTACTGCTTATTTTTAATTATAATGCCTTTTTTTGCCTTTTTCAATGAAATTTGACCATTTTTTAAAAAAAAAATGTGTATATAAATTATTTTTCTCCCAAAAAACGTTGTTGGCATTTATTTTTCTTCCGTTTATTATGTGAATAATTTTCACCTTATTTAAGTAATATTGAACTCATGCGTGTTCAACATTGCTGAAGGAGAAAAGTGTGAGAAAAATGTATTTCATGCTCAGTTAGGATATTGCCTTTCGGTTAACATTTCCTTGTGCATGATTGACTGCTGAAGTAGAGAGGTTGATTTCGAACACAAAGAAGATATTTCTGAAATATCCCTCTCGAACCCGAAAATTTCAGGAAGTTGCGCCTGAGCTTAGTTTACCTCCGCAACCAATCTTCACCAGACGGGGAACCTGGATATCAGCAGCTATATATTATGCTAACAACCTTGAAAAAATTAGTGAGGTGATAGATGCTCTTCCAGAAAATGAAGCGGCTTCAATTCGTGAAGTGAAAAAACTCCTGTGCTATTAAAGTTTATTTTTGCACATTATGGTGCATTGCCAGAGACAATTACAATTATAGCATCCATGAAAATCTACGAGGAATCTATGCAGCAGATGATGGAAGTGCCAGGAAAAAAGGGGGCAGCTGTTGTGGAAAAGTGTAAACGGGTAGTGAGTGCAAATGAGGACTTGAAACAATTGAAAACAATTTGTGATATTCTAAAAGGTGAAAATGCTGTTACCAAAATGAGTGCAGCTACATTAGCTTGTTTTATGTATGCTCCAATAACTTCTGTCGAAGTAGAAATATCATTTTCTATTATGAAAAACATTCTCTCTGATAGACGACTATCAATGAATGTTGAGAACTTAAAAAAACACCTTGTAGTTTTGTGCAATCAAGACGGAGGAAATTGAAATGCTCTTCCCAATGTAGATCTTAACATTTTGCCAGAAATTATAGATAAAAGTAAGCGACTTCCAAATGTGCCTTTTTTAGGTTTTTTTGCCTTTTTCTCATTTTTAGTGCCTATTTTCCATATTATAAATGTCTTTTTGCCTGCCTATTTTAAAGAAAATAAATGCCTGAACTTCCGGGCTCTAGTAATGACGTTGTTTCCGGGGTGTAATTGTCGTTTGGTTAGATTGTGTCTCGCCTTCTCTTGTAACGTAAAATGAGTTTTGATTTTTATTTCTTTTGTTAAGAGGCATCATTATATCGTTTACTGCAGAAGATGTAACCCTTTCCATAAAGCGAGGGGTTCAAAGCACATGTGGCGTAACTCAACTTCTCCTGGAAATGGAGTTACATGTATAACTTAGAAGTGTGAAGTATCAACATTTCAGCGTTAGAAGTAAGGATCTCCTAAGTTTCAAGTTCTTGCTCATAGAGGCACCACTATGCTTGTGCTTCAACAGTTAAACATAGTACTAAGTTATTTAAATGGGCCTTTTCCTCAAAACTGTCTTGGAAGGAGTCACGCCACTTCTGCTCTGAGCCTCTCAAATCTTCGTGTTCTTCCGTCAGAGAGGACCAAAATTGCTACCGTTTTCAGCGTGTCTCCTACAAGACAATGCTCGTCCTCAGACGAGTATTGAACGGTGGAACTATGTGAATTTCTTGACGGGTGGCGAACTAAAACCCCTCTGTTGTGTAGTTGGTCGTTGAGTTCAATGGCGTGATTGCTTACACACACTATAGAAATATTATTTAAGAAAAGCAGAGCCTGCCAGAAATGTTGATTTTCTCGGAAATAGCCGAGCCCAGCCGAAAGCAAATGATGATGCTGCAAGCAGAAGCAACTCCGTAGTCAGCATACCAGAATTAACACAATCTCGATCGTTTTGGCTCTGGGCCGAGACAGCGCGTGACATGGCGCAGATTCCGGCATTTTCGTCCCGTAACGTCTCGCTTATTTACGCACATATCTTCAGCATGTAGACAATTATACTTACCTGTGTTATAATACGAGTAGTTGTTCAAAGTTTGGGTCGAGATAGTGCGTGAACGATCCAAATCGAACGCACTGTATATTATAAGCACAGAATTATTAAAATAAATTATTATAACTATTCTAAATTTCATGTAGACTAACGCTAAAACAATTACTTTAAGTATCACGATTTGTAAAACGTGTCCTTAATGTCAACGTTCAGGGGAGCGCTGGAATTTGCAGAAAAGATAGAAGATTGATTTTCCTCGATTCCCTTCCATATGAACAATATTCCTGAGTGGTCATTTTCATAATAACGGCCGTTAGAGATCGGTTAGTTCACATGAGCTCTCCAGCCTAACCATAGTTAGAGATTGGTTAGTTCATATTAACTCTCCAGCCGTTGTTAGAGATTGGTTAGTTCATTTGAACTCTCCAGCCGTAGTTAGAGATTGGTTAGTTCATATGAACTCTCCAGCCGTAGTTAGAGATTGGTTAGTTCATTTGAACTCTCCAGCCGTAGTTAGAGATTGGTTAGTTCATATGAACTCTGCAGCCGTAGTTAGAGATTGCTTAGTTCACATGAACTCTCCAGCCTAACCATAGTTAGAGATTGGTTAGTTCATAAGAACTCTCCAGCCGTAGTTAGAGATTGGTTAGTTCATATGAACTCTCCAGCCGTAGTTAGAGATTGCTTAGTTCACATGAACTCTCCAGCCTAACCATAGTTAGAGATTGGTTAGTTCATAAGAACTCTCCAGCCGTAGTTAGAGATTGGTTAGTTCATATGAACTCTGCAGCCGTAGTTAGAGATTGGTTAGTTCATATTAACTCTCCAGCCGTAGTTAGAGATTGCTTAGTTCACATGAACTGTCAGCCTAACCATAGTTAGAGATTGGTTAGTTCACATGAACTCTCCAGCCGTATTTAGAGATTGGTTAGTTCACATGAACTCTCAGCCTAACCATAGTTAGAGATCGGTTAGTTTATTGAACTCGCCAGCTTAACTATTCCCTAATTTGAGGGGAGCAGGAAAAGGTTCTTAAAGTCCTTGCCTGACTCATCTCACCCAACAGGTCGGTAGGTGCCAGGGCTTGCCCTGAGTTGAAACCTTCCTGGAGATGAGGCCTGCTCGAAGAAGTTATTTTTGAGCGTCCAATATTGCTGAGTGACATGGAACCGGTGACTGTATTTATCTACTTCCTTCAGACATCTACTCGTTCCTGGACTACGTTGGCGTCACCTATCCGGACATATGCGAAACGATGGTCATCGGAAACTCAACAGAAGGCCGTGAGATGAAGTTGGTGAAGGTGTCGCAGCCAGACCGCAGGGGAGCGAAGCCAGCCATCTGGATTGACGGCGGTAAGTTAACTTTATTTACTATGTTGTGATCATAATGATAGCTATAATGTCGCATGTTGAGGCCGAGAGAGGGACTGTGAAAGTATTGGCACCCAATCATATTTAATTGTTAGCTTCTAAAGATATAAATATAAAAATTTTCTTTTGGAATGCAACATTTTGTCAAACAATAACATTAGGTCTACACTAATTGCTTAAAAACTGTTAATATGTTATTTGCAAAGGGATATTTGGAATTTTGGAAACTCAAAAATTGAGAAAAAGTGTTTCAAATTTTAATTAAATAATTATGAGGGAAAATAACTCTACACAGCATTAATGAATACAATTAAATGGAAGAATCTCCATGCAATAAAATATATTTAAATGTATTTTTTCTGAATATAAGCTATACATAAAATGTGAGATGTAGCTTAAATTAATGTATTTTTCCAAAATTCTACATTTTGTTATTTTGAAATAAGCCATTCTATTACTTTGTTATATTTGTCATAACGTATTGTTCTTGTACGCTAAATTATCACACATGAAATATGACTAAGAAGTAGACATATTTATAACTGTATTCTAGGAATTTCATTTTGTTTTAAATCATTCTGCATTAGTTTTTATGTACAATGATATGTTATCATATTCTTTCAATTTTTTGTGAGTACAATAATTGATAAAATAAATTTTCTGTTATTTTGAAATTATTAGTATGGCTGATGTGTAACTGAAGATTGCTCTGTTGTGGACTGGAAGCTGCACAATATACACATAGACTGACATTTTCCAACCCGCTGTGTACTGCCATGATATCTGCAGTTACGGAAAACATTCAAACTACATGTTTCCAAGTGATTTAAACATGCGACGATAAGGTCACTGGTCCAAAGCCAGAGGTAAAAACACAGACAAATTCATAATATTAATTTGCCTGTGGTATAAATATGTATTAGGTCAAGTCAATGGATATAAAAACATTATTATGATAAGTGTCAGAAATTGATGACTAATCCCTGCAGAGATCCATATTTTATAGAGGCTTAAACGTTGTGTTTACTTTTAGGCATGCATGCCAGGGAGTGGATATCGCCAGCCATGACAACATACATGATTCAGCTGCTGATACAGTCACGCCACCTGTTGCAAGAGTATGATTTCTACTTCCTTCCGGTTGCTAATCCAGACGGCTATGAGTACACGCACGAAAAGGACAGGCTGTGGAGAAAAACCAGATCGAAGCATCCGTACACCTTCTTGTGCTACGGAGTGGATCCGAACAGGAACTTCGACTATCACTGGGGAGAGTACGGAAGCTCGAAGAGGCCCTGCAGCAACATATTCAGAGGTCCTGCGCCATTCTCCGAGCCGGAGACCCAAGCCATATCTGACTTCATCCTGGAACACAAGGATGAGATTAAGATATACTTGACGTACCACTCTTACTCCCAGCTGTTCCTTCTGCCGTGGGGTCACACAAAGGAACTGCCAGAGGACTATGACCAGTTGTACAATGTTGCACAGAAGGCTGTTGAAGCCATGAGGATTGTCCATGGAACAGAGTACCAGCTGGGATCAACTGCTAATATCCTTTATCCTGCTTCAGGTAAGCTCGGTGCATAAGTGAGATAGTTGGTACATCAGTATCTTTAACTCTGCATGTTATGGAATCCTAGATTTCTTTCATATTCTGCTGAAATGAATTCAGAGTTAGAGCAATTGTGACACTGCATCCAGTTGGTTTGATTGATTGATCGTCACTCACTTGATCATATAAGTACACAGGTACACCACTTCCACTTGAAGTGGAAAATGTTACTGTGGAAATGCTCCTATGGTTTAACATTGTGACAATGAGACAGCTGTGGGGATGTTTTGTGAAAATTTTACTAGCCCGACGGATACCATTCCCCCACATCCTACTTCATTTCAAGCAATGGTGATATGAGACAGGTCATAATTATGAAATAATATACAATTGGTATACAATGAGACTATTTTTTACATTTTAAGTACACTTTATCCACAGATAGGCTAATCGAGACTGTACCTAAAGTTTAAAGTGGGATCGAAACCACTATATGCCTCCACCAGATATCAAACTTGAGACACCTTGATTACAAGGTGACAACTTTACCTTTACGCCATTGGGGAAGTAGTATACAATTAGGAAAATTGTAAAAGATGGTAACATACAGAATATTAATGATAATAATGATAGAGAAGATTGGAAACTTACATTAAGTTATGACCTAAGCTACGTAAAGAAAAACATGAGTATAAATATACATGTATGTACAAAGTACGACACTATTTCACTGAAAAATGGGGGAAAATACAATTTTCGGGAACAATAAATAATAATAATAATAATATCCCTACCAACTGTCGGCTTCAGTCCTACATGCCTCAGCAGAGATAGACGATCATCCAACCATTACGGGGTGATGTGTGGTCAGTACAACGAACCCTCAGTCATTGTAGGTTTTTTTCATGACCAGGTTATGCCATTCATTTGTAGCTCCCTAATTTCCTCACAATGGTGAGTGGGTATCAGTACCATACACTGACCGATATCCCAGCACAATTCCATGGTGTGAGACTTTAGGGAACAATATTATATCAGTTAAAAATTTCTACAAAATGTTCATTAGCAATGACTTTACGAAATGCTCTGGCAACAGCTCACTTGTGTTTTCGATGTATGAATCATGGTGAAATAGCATGTTTGTGCATACATTGTGGGTGATTCTAGTGTTCAAACAGTAAATATATCCTTGTCAAGGTAATTCAATAAATATCAGTTTTAGGTTAACTCCCTGGAATAAGACACTGTTAAATCAGCAACTAGAGGAGTTATGCATGAAGGCTCTGACTTAGGAGGGTCTTGGTAGAGTATAGGCCCAGACCTCCATCCGCAAGAAGACAAATGCCGCTCCCGTGGCAGAGTGGTTAGCACATCATGCTATGACGACAAGGGTCTTAGGTTCGAATCCTGGCTTGGGCATGGATGTTTGTGATTGTCCATTAATCAATTCCATCATATCATCACTCATCTCCATCTTCGCAAATTAGTCAAAAGTGGCACAAAAAAGCGAAGTAAAATGAGGCAAATCAATCAATCAATCAAAAGCAAGAAGACCAAGCCACAAAATGGCAAAAAGATATTTGAAATGCAATGAATGAAATAATTTATAACCACCAGACATAACTGATAGTGTATACTTCAGTTGTAGCAGTCCATGCAAAAACGTTCAAGCAGATTTGGAATGTTATATTCGATCTCTAGACTGAAAAAACAACAGAATTTACGTGGATGACAAGAAAGTGCTTGATTTGATTTGATTTGATTTGATTGGTTTACTTCGTGTCTCTTTCACTTTTGGCTAATAAGATGGAAGGGACAATCACAAACATACAGAGACAACCACAACATGAGCTCCACAAAGAATTATCCTTGCTGCAAGTTCAGGCGCCAGAGCCTCTTTAGTCTGCAAGGTTCAGTCCAGTGTGTATTACATGGAAGATAGCTTGGAATGTGGGTATCTCTAGAAAGAATCACGCCTTACACCCCACAAGAAAGTAGTCACAGCATCAGGTATTATATCCAATAATCGATAAATCTGCTTACATCCAATTATGCAATTACGAGGGTTAAGTTGTAAGTCATGGCAACTATTTGTTTTTTTCTCGCGAGCAGGGGACAACTCGAAAAATCTAAGATATACGTTTGAAAGTGTATGGAATGTACCTTCGAATGAAGCCACCAGATGAAGTCTCGATGTAGGAGAGTCTCGTAGGAAAGAGGCAGGACATTGGACAACAGTGTTTTATTATGGCATGAACAACAAGAACACAAAACTACACTGTTTAACAACCTTCAAAGTATTCACCTAGGTTAACCACTTGTGTTTTATTATGGCATTCACACTCAGTGCTTCCTGTCACTCGCCGACTGAACTTGAGTGCATGCTTACTACTCCAGCATTGTTCACATACACCATCTAGTGGCTTCTTTCGAAATTACATTGCATACACTTTTAAACGTATATCTTAGATTTTTGTGTTGTCCCCTGTTCGCGAGAAAGAAAATAGTTGCCGTGACTTATGACTTCATCCACATATATCAGACATTCCTAGAAATCACAAGGTTCTAGTTTAGCCTGGAACATCTATTCAGTTTCGTAACTACTATTCTGTTGTGACCTGCTGCTCCTTTGCCTGGGTGATCATCAGTTTCTATGCAATGATGGTGTATGGGATCAAGGTGTTTCAAATGTTTTAACGTTATCTTGTCACGATACAAATGTAATGCAAAATTTAACATTCTGTTTCACCTTCTGTAATCTTAGAACCTCCTCTCTTCTTCTAGGAGGCTCCACTGGCTGGGCTAAAGGAGCAGCAGGGATTAAGTACTCATTCGGCATCGAATTGCGTGACACAGGAGACTTTGGATTTCTCCTTCCTCCAACTGAAATAGTCCCAACTGCCGAAGAGAATTGGCAAGGGGTCACAGCTTTGTTGAAAGCAGTGAAGGAGCAAATGAAAGAGAATGAAGTTTGAAGTTTATTATCAAATTGATACCAAACTCGTTGTTGGAATTTGGGGAAACTGGGGAAGCTTTATTATGCTCAAATTGTTTTTGGATGTAGTGGTTTGTAGCTGAATGATGAGACAGTGTAACAAGAAGTGAAGAGGTTTTCTCTATTATTGATCAAGTAAATGTCGGATAAGATTTGGATATTTTAAGAGATAATGACAAAACTTTGGTTTTAGACACTTAAAACTACACATTTAGTCACTAGGTGCATGCCTCCTAATAAACACTAATATTAATTATTTCCATTCCTTAGATCATAAGGTCTAAGAAAGTACTATAGTGTCAAACAGGCCAGACCGAATAAGTTTACATAATTTTCAGTACTACGTACACATACTATTAAAATTGTTATTATAACTCTTCCAATTATCTCTAAAATACTAGAATATGTGCTAAAACTACTGAATAGGCTATAGAACTCCTGAAATGACCTAAAAGTTATTTATTTATTTATTTACGACTTTGTTTACATGGCGAAGTTAAGGCATTCTTCTAAATTACACTTGTTATTTTGAGTACAGGAGACCATAAGTTTATTGACTTGTTTTAAAATTCTGTGCAATTACTTAATAGCAACTCACCTTTACTTGTGCATTAAAATTAAGTACAAATAACTGTGAAAAGTATATTTAGTTTTCGGAGGACATTTGGTACATCTAGTAAAAGTATATTTATAACGTTATCACGTTAATGGAAACTTTAAAAATATGCTGAAATGTACAATTTGGGCACCAAAGCAGTACAATAGATGCCAGCAACCAAAAGGCACTGAAAAACACTGGAAATTGTTGTACTTTTACATGAACTGTCAAAATATTTTTATTTCTTTTTTATTTCAATGGGAACAAAATAGGAAATTACTCTAAAATTCAAGGTTTGGTAATGAGATTTTCATCTTTTGGTATTCAAGTGAAGATGAGAGTGCCATAGCTGTCAAAATTTATCCAGAACTCTTACCATGGATCGAGAGAAAACATCTTAAGCATTATTGGTATATTCTTGCTGTCATTGCATCGTTTCCACAGTGAGGATAATGTTGATTCGTTAGCACAATAATAAACAATGGGCAAATATTGTGCTGTGAATGGTGTTCAGATGTGAGCGAAATGTTATTTATTTTAAATAAATTTATGTATTCTTAGTATACGTAAACGTGTTTGTGTACACAGTTGTGCCTGTAATTGTGTTATACACTTCATGTTTCAAGGTAAGGTGCCATATGCAGATGTGTTTGCCATTTTGTGATTGTTTTTTAGAATGTTTTTATTTATTTATTTATTTATTACTACTTTTTTCCCTGTGAAAAATTCGAAATTCAATCTGCTATTTTAAGTAGGTGTTTTGAAACTGTAACTACCTGTAATATTTTCAACTATTTGCAATAGCTGAACCTTGCTATAAATGATTTTTCCAATAGATCAATGGATGTTCTAATGCTTTTCATGTGCCTTCTGTTTTGTAGGCACACCTCTAATTCTACAGAACAAGAATTAAGCTGTCTATTTTCAGAGTCAGTAAGCGAATGTGTAACATACTGAGACAAGTATTAACATTATTCAGAAAATATTTTTGTTCAGTTTTAAACTACTACTTACTGTTCAGTGCTTGTAGAGTAATTGCACAAGCTGTACAGTTGGATTGTAGTGCATTTCCTACTTTACAGATGGAAAACAGTTTATTTTTGTCTATGCATAAAAGTAGAAATTTTCAGTAGGGTAATATTAAATGCAGGTAAAACCCTGAAGCAAGGTTAGATTTACTTAACATGTAAAGATCAATGAAAAAAGAAATCTTAATGCAAATACATGAAATGTAGAAAGTATTGTTCAAAACCAATTAAAATCAAGTAGTGAATATCCGTTCCATTATAAAGTATATAACATCCTGTTTGAACTATAAAGCATATCTTTATTTTTAGGGATATCAATTGATTGGGCGAAAGCTGTAGCTGGGATAAAGTACACTTACATGATTCAAACACCTGGTGGAGGTGAAAATGGAATGTTCGTGAGGCCTTCTGACATTATTCCAATTGCGGAAGAGAACTGGCAGGGTGTTGTAGCCACGGCTGTAGCTGTACTGGACAGGGCTGATGAATATTATGAATATTATTATTTTGGCTAGTTATGGATCCTAATATTCAGTTGATTGAAGGCATTGGAGCACGTAACTTTGAGCACAGGAGATATTTATGTGGCTGCAGACATAAATTCTCTGAACAAACTGTCTCGAAAAGGCATGATAACACTATGACTCAATTTTAGAACAGAAAGATTCAGACATATTTAACACTGAACGAATCTCTCTACTGGACTAATGAGGCTGTAAGTGATATTTTCCTAAAACTGATAGTGACAAAACCCTTACCTAATGTATATACTATTGCAAGACATATTTACATAGTGATGACGCTGGTGTTACAATCGCAACAAATCTTCATGTTGTGATCAGATGCTGACCTAACATACAAAACGTCTCAAGACATTTTTAAATAGCAAAAAGACTTGTGACTTAAACTGTCATTGAGAAAATTTTTATGTGGTGATGAGAGACTGACATAATGACAGAAGAAATCTTTATGTGGTGGTGAGACCTTGACGTAAGGACAAACCTTCAAAATACAAAGATGAGACTCTGACTTAGAAATTTTTTATATATAATAATGAGACTCTCACCTAATGTACGAAGCACTAACTCTCAGAATAGATCTTTGTGTATGTGATCGAATTTTTCAGAACATTGTGCCTCAAGACCTCTTTGTTTGCTGGTAAAACTGTGAATGAACCTGTCATCACACTGACATCAGCAATATTTGTGTATAATTTTCTTTTAGCATTCTTCATCTATTGATGAAAGTGCGACTAAATATATCACTACACATCTGAAGAAATGTTTATTCTTTTGCAAGTATAATTTTTCAGTGTAGATCAAGTGATATATTTATGTGTCGATAAGATGTTTGCTAACTTTTCAGTGAACTGTTGCAAAACCCTTGATGATACTGTGACAATATCTTTCAGTACATTCATATGTGTTGATGTTTCTTGATGCTTCAGTATATGATTAAAAGAAAGCTTTGTGTTGGAAAGACTGATATATTCTTTGAGCACGCTGTCACAAAACTCATTATATATTGGTGAGACACATATTTTTAATGAACCCAACACGAAACATATATGTATACATTGACAAGACTATTACTCTTCAAAGATAAATATCACAGGAAACCTTCACATAAGGTTGAGAGTTATTCTTTCAGTACACTATCACAAGAAATCTTCATGCATTGGTGAGACTAAAACCTATTCTTTCAGCAAACAATTACAATAAATCCTTGTGCATTGGTTAGACTGAGGCACAATCCTTCAGCATAGTGTCACAAGGTTTTCTTCTTATGAATTAATTGGACTGAGAAATATTCTTCCAAGACACTGTCACAAGCAATGTACATGCATTGATTAGACTGAGAAAAATTCTTCATGGATACTATTGCAAATTGCAATAAATCTCTGTGGATTGGTGAGACTAGGACATATTATTTTAGCACACTATCACAAGAAAACTTTATTTCATTAAAGAGAAACACTGAAACAATAAATCTTTATAAAGTACTTGAACAGAGGCACATTCATACAGTATACTGTATTAAGAAATCACGAATATTGGATAAGACTTGAGACGAATTCATTAAGCATACTGTCACAAGACTCACAAGAAATATTATGCATACAGCCTGGACTAAAATACATTGGTATTTTCTTTGTAAATTCCAGATCCCCATAAGAAGCATAAATGTATATTTTCATGTATAAGATGATTGATTTTGCACTTCAAATAAACATTTTTTTTTAAAGAAATAACTGTCTTTTATTAAATTTTTACATTCGTGTAATTGTGTTAACTCAGATAAAATGTTTAGAAAGCAGAAAACATTCTGCCAGGGTTCCCTATTATTTTGTTTAATGAAATGTTGAACATTTTCACTGTTCTTTCAATAAAAAATCTGTACTAATGACGAGACAATGACTAGATTTTTAACAAATACTTGCACACATGCTTTATATATTATTGTAATTCCAGGAAGGTCATCTGCATACTGTCATAAAAAATTGGCTTTGGAAATACCATATTCCCATAAGATATATAAATGAATGGCTTATTGCAGAAAGGGACCTGAGTCACTTTTGCACAATTCTGAGAAAAACAATGAAAAATCGTATAATATTAATAGTGTAAGAAAGAAATGTGCCGTTGTTGGCTCAAATATTCAACATAATGAATAGTTAATTTTGCAACCCTCAATGCACCCCCCTGCAGTATGCTGCTAGACACAGTGGAGATGAAAAAATTAACTCCGATACCTCAAAAATGTGACTCAGGTCCCTTTCTGCAATAAGCCATTCAAATGTATATTTTCATGTATACATCATCTTAAGATCTTCAAATAAATGTTTTTCAAGAAGTAACTGACTTTTATTAAAATTTCATATTCATGCAATTCTGTTATCTCAGATAAAATATTAATAGTGTTGCCTTGTGATCAAGTTGTTTGATACCCGGTGGACATACACTTTAAACTGTAGATCTAATCTCGATTAGCCTATCTGTGCATAAAGTTGGTGTGTTATCATTTGTTGTTTACTTAGCCTATTCACTGAGAAAATTAAGAAAATTGTACCAGTTCCAAGTATTTGTGTCCATACGCAAAATACCATACCATTTTATAAATAAGAAAGACTTCTAACTGTGTGTCTGTATCATAACCAATGGCATAACAGCCCATTGAGGGCTCAAGCCTACCAGCCTCACTCACTCATCCGAGGTGGAAGATCATCCAATCAGTTACGAGGTGACGTATTATCAGTACAACAAATCTCCAGTCATTGTAGGATTTCATGACCAGGTTATGCTACTCATTCATAGCTCCTCAATTTCCTCACGATGGGCAGTGGCCACTGGCCCTATACACAGGCCAAAATCTCAGGAGAAAGGTTGTTACGCTTCCCCCAGGGGACTCGAACCTGCATGCATCCCGTAGCCAGAACCAAATATGATGCCTTAAACCTTACAGCCACGGTGCGGGACGTGACTGTACCATGCTATTATGCATATTACCACTATGTTGGTAATGCTACAGACCACAGAAATCTGCCCCCCTTCCACCGCCTCACGAGTTTCTCAGGTAAAATGAAAGTGCATTAAGGGAAAACAATCCACGATCAGTCCCTATTGGTGATAGATTAGACTACCTGAAATAATGGCCTATCAACCAACTATTGCAGCCATCGAAGGGCTGGAGGCGAAGGGGATGGGGGCAAACTTGGGACAGAAAAATCTTCTGCCTGCCTTCTATGGTCTTCACATACTCAACCGGTCGAGCAATGTAAAAGGGCAGCTATGAAAAAGCAACATGAAAATGAATATCCTGTATGAACTACGACTTCAATAAGGTTATAACTATTGCAATATAAAACCTATAAAAGTTGTAACATTGAGTGATCTATCACGCCTAGCCTTTACCTATCCTATTGTTCTCACTCTTCTTCTCCTTTCATTTTCATTCTGTTGACATCACACTATGACTGCAGGGTTCCCAGGTTCGAATCTTGACATTGCTGTTCTTTGTGAGTATCTGTTCATCACTCATCCTCATTTTTGTGATTAGCCAAAAGTTTCAGAAGAACAAAGTAAAATGAAGCAAATCAATCAATTTCTATTCTATCCTTCTTCCTTATTCCCTTTTTCCTTTCTTGTAACTTTCTTCTTCACCTTACCATTTTCATTTCCTTGGTGTTTCTTTCTTCTTCCTTGCTCATTCTTTTATTCATAGTATATTTTCTACCTTTTCTCATCTAGTTACTATCTCCTTCTTTGTCTCATTTCCTGTACATCTCTCTCTATTTCCCTCTTAAATATATTTCTAACCTTTATATACTTTTCTGTCCAATTATAACACCATTAAGCCTTGTTTCCATGATTATGAAAAACTAAATATGCTGACCAAGGCAGTAATTTATTTTATTAAATCCACTCTCGATTGATCCCAAGAATCATGATGAATCATGATTAGATGAAATTATTGAAGGCTCAAACATAGTGGAACCTCCATGAACTTAAAGCCAGTGCTGCATACGCTTCAAAATAGATATTCATGTAGAAGAGAGGTATTAAGAGTGGAACTTAAACTCTATGTATATTTTTTGATAGGTAACACAATGACTGAAAAACTCCAGCATAAACTTAAAACGAAATTCACAAAAATCTTTCACATATTAAACACTTTATTCCAAGTTAAGTAAGTCATACATCCATATCCAAACATACATTTTGTACATTGTACTCTAGATTGTAACTTGCCTACTGATTCACTCATGTACAAAACTTGAATCATTCACAATATACCCTGTAAAGCTATGATAATGGACTAGTATAAATTCCAAGCCAGTGCATGTTGTGTCTGTTAAAGCCCCATTGGTATTTCATTGTTCTCCAATGACTTTACAGCTCTTGCCAAAGCAATAAGACCCTTCCAGTTTTCTTCTGCTGTTGGTATAATTTCAGAGGGTGGTAGCAGGAAGCCATAGTCGCCAGTGTCCCTCAGCTCAACAGCATATGAATACTTTATTCCTGCAACGCCTTTGGCCCAGTCATGAGAGCCACCTAAAACATGAAAACAAAATGAATTAATCATCGTTAGCTTGTTAAGTACGTGGAATCAGAGTTGGGAAGTAATGTATTGCAAGTATGATGTTAGTTAGTAGTGTATTATTGTTTCAGTTCTTGTGTTAGTGATATGCTACTGTTAACAAGAGAGTAATTGTAATGGTACATCATTACTTTGCAGAACTTTACTTGATTTGCCTTCATAAATTCAGAACTAGAAGATTTATTTACCAGGATTAAACATGATTTTTGTGTGGCTTTAAATTTGTGCATGTAAAGTTATACTGGGAAAGCATACATTAAAGAGAACAGGTGATACTTGTGTAAACAGTTACATGCCCTTATTGCATGACATAGTAACAGTGTTACTTTTGGAAGTAAAGTAACGGCAATTGTAACCATGGCTTGAAGTGGAAATTCCTAGGAAAGGGAAAGGATGCTTCGTTGAGTTTGGGGATACTTGTATGATTTAGCATGGAGACAATGAAGCAGGTGGAGGTATACTTGCATAAATTATCCTACGTAGCTACTACAAATTATTTTTCATCATGGGGTGAACTATGTAAGTAAGACGAAGAATAGAAGAGACACAAGTAAAAATTACATGGAATTTGAAACCATGTAGGTCACATATGGTCAAATACATGTACCCTAACAAAGCACCTAAATCGAATTTGTTTTCCAAGAAATGAATTTCTAGATACGTACGAGGATTTCAGGATCAGGAACACATCACTCTTACCACACTCTCCCCGAAAGAAGAGACTATTCTGAAGAATAAAGGAAGAATGGAAGGAAGGGAACAGCAGCAGATGGTTATCTGGATGAAAAAATAGGGAAATGAAGTGAATGACAATAGTCAAAGTTTATTTAGATTCATTTTATGGTCAGGTAGGCTAATCGTGACTGGACCTACAGTTTAAAGTAGGATCAGAACTATATATGCATCCATCGAGAATCTAACATGGCACCGCTCGATTAAAATGAGACAACATTGCCACTATTCCATTAGCAAGGCTCAATGAATTGCAATAGAGAGCAGGCCCGTAGCTAGAATTGATCTCCAGGGGGAGGGGGGGCTCACGAGTTATCAGGGGGAGGGCTTTGTAAGCAAAGTCCAATTTTCAAAAGTGTAAGAGTATTAAATGAAGGTAAATTGAATTGAATTGACTTTATTGCTTGGCGAGTTTCAGCTGTTGCTGATCTACCACGTAATACCAAAAAGTACAGGTTAAAATAAAAATATAATAAAATTGAAGATTACAAAGAAATTGAACAAGAAAGTACAATAAAATATAAAATAATAAAATCCCATACAATCGAACAGATTAATATAAAATTCAAGATTCTATGTGTGTGGGGGGAGGGAAGTAGGGGAATTATAAAAAAAATAGAAATATCATACAAATACTACATATTTTCTATTTCCTTTAAAACATCGATTTTTGAAGTGTTGACTGCTACTGAAATAATTCCTTACTGCACACTCCATACTACTTTTGATGAAACAGATATTTATATCACACAAGAAAAAATGCACAATATTCAATCATAGTGCCTACAGTACATTCCACCCCCGGCCGCAGCAATGAAACTCTCCTTAGTTCCGAAAACTTGGGAGCTGTTGACCTTTGACGCAGATGTGGAGGGAATTTGCGTGATGACTTTAAAGTCACAGATTGAAACAGGGACAACTAAGGTACAGATAAAGAAGCTTCCTGTGATAGAACTTTCTAGAGTCTAGTGAAGAGAATCTGCTAAATGCTTGCCGCTACTTAGACTTCTTATAAATAAGATGAACAAATGTATTAGCTGTTGTTCATGTTCTGTGAATTTATCCTTCACCAAAGTTATGAGCAAAATAATGTCTGCCGTCTACGTTTTCACTCTTCACTGCAAACAAATTACACAAAATAATTTTTCCTAATGTCAAGCGGGCTGACGGCTGCCCCTGCCTGGCTACGGGCCTGATACAGAGCTATGTGAAAGGACCAAGAAAGGATTGAAGGGAGGGAACGGCGACAGAGAGAGAGAAAATAAAGAGAAAGGCAACAGAGGGCTAAGTGGAAGGAAGAGAAAGGCAAGAGAGGGCTAAGTGGAAGGAAGAGAAAGGCAACAGAGGGCTTTGTGAAAGGAGAAAGAAATATAGGAAGGAAGAGAAAGGTAGCAGAGGGCTATGTGGAAGGAAAAAAGAAAGAAGGAACAGATAGAATGGCAACAGAAGGCTATGTGGAAAGAAAAAGGAAAAGGAAGAAACTGGCAACAGAGGACTATGTGGAAGGAGAAACGAAGAGAAAGGCAACAGAGGGTTATGTGAAAGGAATACAAAACACAGAGGAACTTTTGGACATGTTGACAGCAAGAAAGAGACCTCAACTACTGAATGAAATGCCATGAATCGAAGATGCAGGGTTCCGGTTAAAAACAACATTCGTGATAAGGATAGTTATAGTCAGGGGAAGAATCGTGTATTGCACTCACCTGACGCAGCATATAGAATATTGGCTGTGGAGCCCATCTCATAATCCTTCCCATGTACACCCTTGATGGCTTTCACAAGTTCAGCTCCTGCCTGAGATAACTCTTCATGGTCTTCTGCAAGCTCTTTAGTATGTCCCCATGGCAACAAGAGAAGCTGTGAGTAGGAGTGGTAGGTCACGAATATTTTAATTTGGTCCTTATTCTGCAGGATGAAGTCAGACATCGCCTTGGTCTCCGGTTCAGAGAATGCCTTGGGTCCTGCATAAATATTGCTGCAAGGATTTTGGGAGCTTCCAGACTCTCCCCAGTGGAAGTCCCAGTTCCTGTTGGGGTCAGAACCGTAGCAGAAGTAGGAATAGGAGTTTCTGGATCTTGTCTTCCTCCAGAGTCTATCCCTGGTGTGGGTATACTCGTAGCCATCTGGGTTCGAGACTGGAAGGATGTAGAAGTCGTAGTCTTCGAGTAGCTCTCGGGAGTCCACCAACTGCTGGAGCATGTATGTGGTGGTGGCTGGGGATACCCATTCTCTTGCATGTATGCCTGGAAGTGTACAAGATTTGTTTATTTTTACTGTAGTGTTTTCTATGAGTGCATTCACAAATAAATGAAGGGCTAGCTGGAAGACGGGTGTAATTCGTAAAACATAATTTGGAAGTAATCAACAAAAATTATTTGCACCCTGCATCTCTTGCTGGAATGTGACAATATTCATGTGCATTTACCTACAATATACACGAATATTATTGTCATATTTGAGCAAGAGATGAAGGGGACATTTAGTTTTTATTGAGTACCTTCAAACTACCTTTTTGAAGTTACACCCTTTATCCAGCTTACTCTTAAAATGTTAAAACAGGCCTTAGCTGTTTTATCATATTAGAAATTATATTTTGCTTTGTTTTATCAGTTTTTCATAAGCCTAAACACTTTCATATTATAAGGTATTTTACGTCCACTGGTTTTCTTGATTGATTTGATTGATTTAGTTTATTTTACTTCGCGTTTTGTGCCTCTTGGCTAATTTGCGAAGATGGGGATGAGTGATGAAATGATGAAATTGATGAATGGACATTCACAAACAACCAAGCCCGACCAGGATTCGAACCCGGGACCCTTGGCGTCGCAGCGCGATGTGCTAACCACTCGGCCACAGGGTCGGGCACACTGGTTTTCTAATTTTATGCATTGTTTCGATGTTACAAGCTTTGGGAAAATAGAATTTTATCTGGATCATTCAGATGTGTGAAGTTAGACCATACAAATTCAGTTGTACTAAAAGATAAACTTTGCTATTACGACAAGTAAAGTATAATAATAATTCTCTGAATGTTAGTGACAATGGCTCTACATTAGCATGCAATATAAATGTATCCATTGTCTAGTGTTTTAAACTATAACTGTTCTAACACTACGTCTTGTGAGAACACCTATGGATATTGTCCAATTAACATTGTATGTTAAAAAAGTATAGGCTATGACTTATCTATACATTATTTGATAGTTATACATTTGGTATGTTGGTAGAATTGGCCCAGTGAAGTAATTTCTGTTTGTGAACATTTACAATCATATATTTTAGTTTACTAAAGCCTTGGTAACAAAGTCTCTTCTCGTCTAGATTTTATATTTTTCTGTCTCAAAGGCTCTAGTTTCTTTCTCATCTTAGTACCATGTTGCACCATTTTACTAACCTGAGTCAATCCAAATGGCAGGCTTGTTCTGTCTTGAAGTCGGATCTGACACCTTCACCACCACCATATCTCTTCCCTCTGTGGTTTTTCCAATGACGATGGTTCTGCATATATCCGGCTGTGTGTCATTTAGGTAGTCCAGGAATGAATAGATATCTGGAGGGAAAAAAACACGTACATGTTATTTCATTCCCATATGGTATAGTGGGTAATGCTCAAAGGTATACTCATACTATAACATTTTGTAAACCAATACATGTGTGATGCCCATTTCTAAAACATCTAATCATGGATGATTAAGAGTTACTCCATATAAAATAGGCAAGTTACTCCAAAAGGTAACAAGTATCGGTTGATATAGGCATATTACTGTTTCGGTTAATTGGTAACGCTATCGAATCTGACATATCTATGATAGTTTATAATTTAGGACGAAATCAGTGAAGAAAATACCAACGGCGTAAGCAAGGCCAAAGCACTGGACTCATCCAGCGTTCTTTTTTATTTTGTGTGTGTGTGTATGTACTGAATTTACTATCGTTACATATTTCTTGAATCTTGATTGTTCGATATATGTTAAAAGTATATTCATTCGTTGTTTTGATGTAAAATGCATACATTTTAATCTGAACAGGGAATTTAAATAAAAACACTATGAGCCTCGTTTTGTATTGAATGCATAATTGTAATACACTCCTCATAGCAAAATAATATTATGGTTGGGATAATGGCATGGGGGGGGGCAAAGTTTTGACACGTGTTCGTGCCTCCAGTCTTTTTTGTTACGGCACTGTGCAAAATCCTGCTATTTTGTTATGTTTGCAGGTGTTCATAGGTTTTGTAAAGTAAATATGTAAATGGCACGGTTTCTTTTTCTAAGAAAAACTATTTTGGTCATCTGATAACGTAGATTAATTAAGGATGTTCATGAACCATTCAATTTCAAGAAACATTTGCAATTTTATATCTGATTCGATTTGTAGAATATCGGTTATTGATATCGGTAAATTTAATATAGTTGCTTTATCGGCTTCGGAAAAAAATTCATGTCCCTGGTATATAATATGTTGTAAGGACCGGCCAACTTAATGCACATCAAAGGCAGGGCTCCTATACCTCAGAAACTTAACCCTTGTACACTTCCCGCCACTGGGTCGTGTGTTGTCTGCTGAAACACCTTGCCCGCTGTCGCTTTTCTGCCAACCAGACCCCGCAGTTCCCTTTGCGAGGGAAGTTTGAACACTTGTTTGCCACATTTACAGCAGAGGGGAGTTGAACGTAACCGACACATAGGGTTGACATGTCCTTTCCCCTTGGATCAATATTTATTGTTATTAATCTTAATCTCTGTTATTTAATATTTAGACCTATCACTGATAATGTCAGGATAGTGGCTGACCTACATATACATATCTTGTTAGAGACGTTGCCATGGGAAGTATGACTGTGTTTTGTCTTTAGTTCGGGCTTTGGAGTGTTAAGAGTGGTCAAGCTGAATTGTAAGAAGCTGTTATTTCTTGGACTGAAATGGATTTATGCACATAAGTATTTATTTTGCTAAGAAGTAAAACATACTTAATTTTATTTGTAAAAACTTGACTTTGATTTTATTTGAGCAACGAACGAACAGAGATATTACCCATACCCTAAGAGCAGTGACTTCGATTAGGTTCCAAAACCAGGGGGACAAGGTGCCAATACTGAAGGGGGGCAAAGACAGTATATTTCCCTTTGTAGATAAGGTTTATCATAGTGCGGGGGCAAAAGTGACGAAAAGTAGGGGGCAACTGCCCCCTCGCCGCCTAATTGCCGCCACTGCCTGAGAGGCTTCACGTGAATGCTGTTAGTATTCGTGTGATCATTTTTTTAAAATAATGTTCTTAGGATAAAAGAACGTGTCAGGGTGCAGGTATATCAGATGGCCAGCGGAATAGAATTTGCCCTCTAACGTACGTTACACGACAGATCGCGCAGTGGCGGGAAGTGTACCAAGATACACCACCTTTGCTACATGCCTTGACCTGAACCTACAGTAGCCCAGTCTAGTTCGCTACACTTCTTGACACTAGGTGTAGTGCAGGTGTACTCGTATCACGGGCTCAGGCTGGTGCAAGGAAATGACGTTCAACCAAGTCCACGAATAGACCGTGTTAAAAATGTAAACATAAACATTGGCGAGGTCTTGTCCGGTCCCCCCGGAACTTCCGGTTTAGGCCAGTCCCCGTTGTTGCCAGTGCAGATTCACCGGCATACGAAGTAAGAAATGGGCGCTTGTTTTCATCAGTTGTGCGACGATAGTCAAGAAAGGTATTTGTTAATGTTCCATTGAAAGAGTGGACGTCTAGAATCCGTCGGATGATCAACTGCAGAGCAGATTATTAAAATATGACGTGTCTTTGTGGCCGCCAGTTGTATAGCACACTTAAGTATCTCTATGTACATACAAGTATCTCATGTACACGCACGACAGACGTTTAGATATATTGAATTATTTTGGAAATGGAAAAGTGAGGAAAAGATAATTCTATAAAACTAGTGATATTATCATATTATAAAGTATGCTTAAGTGAATGTTTGCCAACAAATCAGCAGAAGTAATGACACATAACAAATGCTAGTAAATATTTGTGCTTTCGCCTTTCCGCCTATGATATGGCATGCCACTTTCACTTGCACGAATTTACTTCAAGCAACAAGGTAGTTTTCAGACTGAAGCGACAAGCGATATCGGGATTTCGCACAGAAGCATTCGATCTAAAGCAAACCATTCACCAGTCACGCTTGTGCAAATAACAGGCCGGGGCAACACAATGCGCGGTATTAATAAAACGGCCCAGTCCAAGCGACATCTGCAATTTGTCGTTCGGAAGGTGTTTATTTTTTAATGTTGGTTTCCAAGAGAGACGTATCGCTGCAGTCTGAAAGCTTCCTTTTCGAATCAATTCACCACGAGAAAATGCACTTGTCGCTTGGACTGGACTGTTGTTTTCTCAGTACCATGCATCGTGTCGCCTTGCTCTCTTGTACTCGTATGCAAGGTGAATTGTTTCCTTTAGAGCAAAGGGGCTGTGCTTGTCGCTTCGGTGTGTAATCTCCGTGCCACTTAAAATAAAGTGAATCCTCAGTGATCAATGAAATTTTTCGAACCGAAGCGACACGACAAGCTGCACGTGTCACTCAGATTCCCAATGGCGTGTATTGTGTCGCCTGAGACTTGATTTCCCATGAGCGGTAAATGCTTATTTATAGACTAAATGGGCCTGTGACGCTTGTCACTTCGGTACGAACCACTGCTGTCGCGTGTCGCTTCGGTTTGAAACCTCACTAAGAGGCGTGATTTTCACCACAACACAATACGCAGATAAACGATCAAGATGCTTGTAACAAAATGCAAGTCGTACAAATCCTTTCCGCGTACCAATCCTTTCTCGTTCTGCTTGTATCAACAGGTTTCGTCTCTCTACGTCCTTCGGAAACCTACGAAGTGATACTTGACTCAATAAATTTGTTCCCGATTGAACTGTGCAACCATATGCTACACAGCTGACACCCTATTTCCTTGTAAAAGAATCTCCACTTTGCCCGTCCATAGCATCGTAAGCGTAACCGGATGTTCAAGGAGGATCAGACGAGTGCGCATGCTCCGCTGTAGCTCCGCCTTTAACACCGTCTATACCGGTGTTCAAGTTCAGAAGATTCAACAGATGCCTGTCTGCTGCTTTAAACGTTCATTTGGTTAGATATTATAGCACGCACCACGTGACCATACACCACGCTGCTCCAGTACGTAGTGCAAACGGTGCAGACACCAAACACACTACTTGACATCAAATCAACGAAGTAGACGAGACAGTGTTGCACCGTGTAACCAACAAGACGCGCGAGTGCAGAGAGAGTCAAAAAGTGCAGCGAACTAGAAGGAGCTGGTATCAGTGGCGACCCGTGGCTTTTTTTTAGGTGTAGAAAGTTATGGTAAGCTGGGGCGCGTCAAGTATCTGAGCGCTCAGCGAGCAACGTGATCGCTCGGCTACTTGACGGCCAAATAGGCGTTGCTCGGCGAGCGCTGCTCACTTGATCGCTGAGCGAACTTGAACCTTGCTCGCCACAGAATATAGCGTTTTTGTGTTTCGATCTCGTGAGGCAAGGGAGAGAAGAGGAAAACTGTATTAACTAGAATGGCGGAGTGGCGAGCCGCGGGTGAAGGGCGACCAACGAGGAAATATTTATGACGAACGGCTTGCGATATAGCGTAATTAAAGAGGAAGTTCAAGCATGGACTATGGTTCAAGTAACAGAAGGTGATGTAATATTACAGTTCTTGTAATTGTATTAAAATGAAAGTGTTGTTTATTCCAAATATTAAATATACTACACCGTAGTTTTGGAAAGTTGTGCAAGGGTGTGAAAATGAAAATTTCGACAGTTTTGTTCACATCAACTATTCCATTTCCATACTTAACAGCTTTTCAAACTCCAAAATCTTGTCCACTCGACGCAGCCACATTGACCACAGATTATTCAAAGGCACTGATATTTTGATCAATGTGCAAACAGCGTCAAGTAAACGATCCGTCTGCTCAACGAGCGAAAATCTTGCTGAGCGAGCGTCGCTCAGATGCTTGAAGGGCCCCAGACCGAGGAAAGACTTTGAAAATGCGTTCAATTCTATACATCCGTTGCTTTAGAATGTTAGCTGTAACCCTGTATCCAAGAGGGCCATGCCCCTCTAACAATGAAATATTTATATGCAGTCCCAAAAATAATACGAAAATATCATTGACAATTTTTCAGATATGAGAGAATTTCGATTTTTCTCTTGCGTAAATGAATGGGTTGTTTGTGGAGATAGGCAAGCTCCAGAAGTCTGCAATATTTGGTCGTTTTAATTTAAGACCAATAAGGAGGCTACCAGATGTCTCGATACCCGATTCATTACAAGAATCATTGCTAATGCATATAATTTCTAAACATAGAATTATCATGGCTGTTAAATGATAGTGGCATAAGAATAAGAAAATGAAAGGAAATTTGAAAACATGATATTCGAATACTCCCGAGAATTGAGTGTAAACAAGAAGCACCAAACTCTACTCTGTGTGACAGCCTTGGTCTGTAAGCGATTGTATTGCTGATTGCTTGTCTGGTTGGGAAAGGGTAAGTTGAATTTTTCCAACTCTGGAATTGTATGTCCAGAGTCTAGCTGCAATACTACCATAGCGTCGTTGTCGCATCTGATACTCCACCAGCATTTCGAATCTGCCCCCACCAAAAGAATAGAAAAAATCCTGAGTATGGGCCTAGTTAGCTTATAAAAATTCACACACCACGCCACTTGTTTCCAAAACATACTCGAACTTTTGAGTGAACCAAGCTGATTGGTTCGACTACACGTATTACACATAATACGTCTATCTGTCGTTCGACGTTCTTGAGGTCCTCCCTGTCTGTTGTGTGTATTGAGAACAGCGTTGCCAACCTCCTGATAAGAAGAAGTGCTGCTGCAACTCTTAAATTATGCCAAATGCAACTAATTATGTAGTTTTAAGTTCAATTTATGCAGCTATTTTGGAGTTGTGGAACTTGGGTTATTTACTACTGTTAAGCAACATTGAGAATTTTGCCCATCAATTCAATTACAATGGTTCAACCAATGAAATGGGTGCAGTATTGTGTGCTTGAAAATATTGGAGAAAATTATTTGTGACCTCCAACATTCTACTGATTTCCTTTCATAAAATATTCATTTCCTAATCGGGGAGGATATAGAAAAGATTAGAACAAGAGGAAGGACCGGGATGTGATTCTAAATGCTTGTCCTTTAGTCGGCATACTTCCTTTTGTTTGAAACAAGTCTTCTAGAGAAGTACAAATTAGATATAAAATATATTTCCTCAAAGTATCTTCCTTTAAATTAAATTCATCTGTCTCCCAAGGACGCGCGTTTAGAGCACATTACCAAACAAAGGAGTGCTATAGAGTGACCACGAGGAAAAGAACCTTCGACGAAAAGTATCGGCGCACCATTCCCTTCTTCCGTTCAGCTCGCCCCTCCCCTCCATGCGGGAGTACGGTGCACAGGAGCCGCGATTCTGCGCAGGCTTTTTTGCTTATGGTTCCACTAGGTGCGAGCAAAGTTCAAATTATGCGAGGTTTAGAACCATAATGCTAGGGTTGGCATCACTGAATGAGGAAACCCTGGATGCTTCCTCGCTGGCCATTTAACCGAGCAACCCCCTCCCTTTCACACCCCTCGCCCATCTCGCTGTAGGTGGAAGATCGAGTTTCCTCAGCAGCAGAACGACTGTCGTTTGGGCTGCAGCTGGAGCAAATGTAAGCACATTGCCCTCATAACGCTCATTAAACTTATAAAAAAGAAGAAAACTGGAAATAAGTGTGAATGAACTGTGGGAAGTTCCTCACTTCCTACATGGAGGAATCGCCTATGAGCTAGTTATGTTTACCACATCAATTTCATCTCTTCTTCATTCATCCTCGACGTCGCGAGTTAACCAAGATATAGAAAAGGGTCTATATTGTGGTCTTATAAAAACTTGAATTACATACCTCTCAATCGGTGATATCTATCCCAGGACATACGGTGACCATATTTTACTTCGAATTCCTCGTCGTCTATTTCTTCCGCTTGGAATGCATCAATGAATTTCTGCAAGAATAAAGTGTGCTTAATTAGATATAACTATAATAAATGTTTACAGATTTGACAGTTTATATGGAACATGGAGAATAACCTTTTATTAATTAAATACTATTACATAATAATATTATAGTAATATATATGTATAATGTAATAATAATCTGGAATCCCGCTCAAATAGACTTAATTCACAGACTAGAACGTATTCAGTCAAAGTTCCTTAGATACATCAAATTTAACCTGTGGAGAACATCCAACTTTCCATTCATACCATAATCTACTTTCAGTGAACAACTTCAGCCAACTAGCACTCCGGCGACAAGTAAATGACTTGCTGTTTCTGTATTAAGTAGTATAAGGTGTAATAGACGATTCCAGCTTGTTATCAACCGTATCGTTCAATGTTCCCGTTTCGAAAACACGTCCCAAGCACAGTGCCGGATCTACAACCCGCAAAACCACGCAGTGCGGGTGTCACCGGAGGCATATTTCACATGTGCACATTTGAACTAGAGATTGGAGATTGGGGAAGTGGTTTGTAATGGAGAAGTTTCTGGTTGGCTGGAGTCACAATTTTTTTTTACTTTTTTGAGTACTTCTATGGCGTGCCTAACAATTTGACTATAAATTTGAACTTGTTGAAAGCTGGAAACCACTTATATTTTTATTTCCCATCTACTATCTACTTTTAATACGTTGCTTTCATCTTTTCTACATGTTTCTATTACAGCTTCACTTTCACTAAACCGATACTTATCCTCCCAACGATTTTTTTACATTCTTTTACCTTGTGCTGCCATCTACTTTTCTATTTTGAAACTCCTTTCTTTTCATTCTGTGTTGCTACATCTGGTTTGTAACAACTCTTTTTAAAACAAATAGGCGCGCGCTAACATAGTCAAAATTAAGGTTTTGGCGCTACTCAAGGGATTGACAGGTTTTTAAAGTAAGAATTCAAAATGTTTCTTGCTTGCATGCGACGAAAACCGGAAAATGACCCAGTATATTTAGTAATTGTATAAGAATTTTCAAACGTAATATTTTTTAAATTATTTCCTTTATTATTTACAATAAGAAAGCCTGTTCGCTTTCCGAATATTGATTACTATTCGAGTGCGTTGTCTTCCCCACCAGATGGTTCTGCTTGTGCTGGGGCATAGTAGTCTGTGGTTTACAAAAAGTGTTAACCCAGTCTGCTAGCCAATAGGAAGCATTCATACACAAACCACGCCTCCAATCTCTATTTCAATGTGCACACGTGAAATACGCGCCCCTGAAACAAGTAAGTTTTTAGGGGGCCCTCAGCCATTGACATAGCAGAGAGTTCGTATATGCGTATGTAAAATATAAACGTAGTTACTCATGGGTAGAGAAACGAATACAATACGTGTATACAGGTAAAGGTAAAGTGAAAGTATCCTGTGCAAGGCACCTTGCCAGGAGGCACATTTAGGGTATGGCTCCACATATTTTCTGTCTACCATCTTGGAGGTAATGTGATCAGCACCACGCTGCTGCCTTCTTTACCCCCCCCCCCTCCGGATACCATTTGATTTGAGGCTGGGTGGGCCCTAGAGCCGGAACAATTCCGACCATTGATCACCCACCCCGGATTTCCCGCGTGGCAGTCAGCCTAGAATTTTTTCGAGAAATGCAGGAAAAAGTCTGCATGATTGTAACAAATGTATCATTTTCCAGGTCTGAGTGTCGTACATTTTTTAAAAAAATAAGTTGAATTCATTATGGCGGGCACCAATATGGCGGACTTCCGCATGGAGCACACCAATGTCGTTCCCCCTAAGCCTAACCTGTTTCTATCATGACCAATTGCATCCAGCCTAACTCCTTTACTTTTTATAAGGTATGTAAGGGACTTTTGAATCACCCTCTATGCCCTTATATGTGACTTTGCCAACATGAGGTCAATAATTGTACACCCATACACGTACATTATGCGCGCGCGTGTGGTGTGTGTGTGTGTGTGTGCGTGCGTGTGTGTGTGTGTGTGTGTAGGTAGGTAAAGGGGGAGGGGGCTTTGGTAACAAGATTTGTAGGTCCGGCACTGCCCAAGCGAAAACATCAATTCTTTCTACCTCTCCGGTGTGGAGAGCGTGCAACCACAGATAAAGATATACAGTGCAACTCTTTCAACACAATTTCAAGTGTAAATAACACAATTGACTTTTGCAATGAGTTTATACAATTTTAATACTATTCCTGGAACACTGAAGTGAATCTGTTGTAGTAATATTATGTAATTATTTAATTAGAGCACTATAATTGGGCTCGGCCTGTTGGACTCTATCAATAAATAAATAAATAAATATGAAATATATCTGTAATCTGTAGGGTAGCCCATTCGTTTGATGGACTTTATATGCTCAATGTATAGAATAGAAATATGCTTATTTAAATGTTGTGTAATCCTTTATACTACAGTGGAAATTGTATTTAAGATAAAAATATAGCTACAATATTTAATTATAGAATTAAGAAAAGTACTATCAAAACCACAAAATGATTAGCCTAAATTAATATTTATTAATGAAATTAAAATTAAATTAACCTGCCTACAAGTTTCTTGTGAAGGCATTAATAAATGTAAAATATCAACACTATCATTTCAATTCAATTTTCTTTGAGAAGGAAAACAGCATCCCTGGCAGGGAATAAAAAAATAGGTGAGGATACCCGGCATCTCCCTCGTTAATTCGCACACTGGGTCCAGTCCCGATTAGCCTTTTTGTGCACAAAGTGGACTTAAAACAAAAAATAACTCAATAATTGTTTTGAAGTAATGAGTTACTTGAACAGTCATGAACACTTTGGGGATTGCAACAGCCCCAATGACCTTCAATGGAATTCTTCAACCCAGAATCAATTTTTGTGTGTGCTAGCGCCGAAGTTGTCTGCAGGTTTTT
Organism: Lepisma saccharinum; assembly: GCF_977018435.1. NCBI lineage: Eukaryota > Metazoa > Arthropoda > Insecta > Zygentoma > Lepismatidae > Lepisma > Lepisma saccharinum. The sequence goes on along the minus strand of NC_139241.1, from coordinate 67,527,837 downwards.
TGCCGTTATGTTTCTATTCTTGAAGCTTTTGTTGTGTAAAACAAAACGAATAGGTATATTGATATTGATGTTCAATTTGCTTGGAATACTTATACATTCAACCCTAGGACAAATTTCACCTTCTGATAGAAAATAAAACCCTTCAGTTTGCAAAACTGGCGCTTGTTTTCCCACAGGAGGAGACAAACAAGCGGTGTGTCTACTTTCTCAGCATGAACAACTTTCCTCCCCCTTCCTGAAAGAAAATACGTAAGTGCATACCTGTATATCTTCTACCATAACTCTGTAGGATATCTCCATGGAGTCTAGAGCGGATGTGACGTTGTCGATGACGTTTGGTGCGAGCAGCAAATGTGCATATCCTCCAGTCTTGGACGTCCACCTGTGAATGGTCCAAAAGTGAACACCGTCCAAAGTGGAAAACTGATAAACTGTTCTAGCTTCTTGCTTACTTCTGATTGAAACGTTGTACAGTTTGTAGCCAACGTATTCAACTCTAGAAGTGTCTTCGTTCATAGAATCTTCAACAGGTTCAGGAGAACCGGTGTATTTGGTTCCTACATGTCTTTCCCGAACGCCACTGTTTAGAGGGTTGTCTTTTTTGGTAATAGATGTCGCTACGGTGCACAAATTTACACCTAGCAGAAATACAAGACAGGCATGGAACAAAATCATCTTGGACGTCAAACGTAATTCAACAATAACAAACTCTTATATCATCACAACAGCAGCAGCTTCAAACAAGGTTAAGGTAACAAGAATTTCCACAAAACTCAAAACACTGTCCCGAACTACATGCTTTTATTCAAGATCTGACCAGCATGTGGGCACAGATATGTCAAGGTGAGTTTAGCAACACCGTTTGCTAATTACGTTTGCAAACAAGTGCTTGCGGAATATGCAACGCTTGATTTCACTGCCTTTTCCTGTTGTGAATTGGTGTTGCCAACAGCGTTAGGAGGGCGCTACCAGTATTGAAAACTGTGATTGAACCGTTCTCTCAACCCCGGTAATGTGCATGCGGGCATGTTGTTGGGTTGCATCATGAAGTTGTCGGGATCATTAATGCCAGCTATGATGATTGATTTCCCTCTAATGTAATTGTAAAGTTCTGCAACAGTCTTTTTAACTATGAACGTCGTTTTCTTTGAAATACGGACGATCATGCAGCCGCTGTGAATATCCAATGAAAATGTCATACAAAAGTTATTTTTTACCTTAATTTATTGAGAAATGTGGCACAAGCATGGATCCACGGGGAGGGCTATAGGGGTGATCGCCCCTCCCAATTGGCAGGTTTTTTAATATATTAACATGCCTAATATTTTTGATGACTCGAATTTTTTGTATTTTGTTCAACAGGCTCGAGAATATTTTTTTTATTATTTTAAAGTCCACTTTATGCACATGATAGGATAATTTGGATATACAGTTTAAATTTGATCCGAACCACTGTAAAACATGACTCAAAAGGAATCGAACCGGAGAACCTCTGATGATTGGTCTTATTTTCTCTGTTTATTATCTTTACTCCTCATATCTGATAATTCAATTTAGCATACAAATGGAAGGAATTTTGATAACCACATACAAAAGTAACCATCTATCCCAGGCCTGAATTCCTTTTTTTTTTTTTTTTTTTCCAACACAATAGCTACTCTAATCGACAGAACATGCAAGTTAGCGAGGTTGCTGTTCAGCATCATATGTTGTTTACACAAAACAGTTCATGTGTAGGTTAGAATTGATTCTCGGGGAAATGAGAGGTACCCGACTGAAATTCACCTCTCCCGACTGTTACTTCTGGGTCAGCCACTGATGTGGCACAACTTACAACTTACAACTTACAACTTACAATACAGCAATACAGCAAGTACCAAGCATATCAGCTTCGTAGCTAGATACTTCGGCGCCCTAGGCAGAAATGTGGTTTAGCGCCTCACCGCCCCTCCCCCTCCTGTCCTCTCCAGCAAATTTGATATTTTCTTATGCCATGTTTTGTTATGTTTACAATGTAAGTAGTACGTGATTACTTGTAATTGTGAAATATTTTCATCAAATTAAATCTACGTGTTTGAGTTAGAGTTTCGTGTATCCCAGTGGCGCCTCGTACCTTGGGGCTTCCGGGGCTTAGCCCCTAAAGAAAAAAGGGACGTAATTATCAATCACCATAACGCATAACTATCACACAGTATTTTAAAAGGCGATTTTTACCCACGTAAGTTCATCGTCTGCTGCAATCGATACGACAGCGCTCCTAGCGGCATTGGTGTCAATTATCGGTCTCCGGGGCACGTCGCAAAGGAAGGCGTGGCCTACGCTACAGTGAAGGTCACGTGCTAGCAGAGAGAGAAAGGGAGAGTGCAATGGGTTTGAGTGCTGATTCGGAGCTACTAGTTCCGTCGCGTCGCGTTCGATCTCGCGTGTTGTACTGTAGTGTTTTGGTGACTTTTATGTTATGTTAGAGTGAGTTTGGCAAGGTTGATGTTCGAACACAAATTGATGAAGGACATAGGCTGTTAATTACAAGATAAAATGAATTACTCCTGGAAAATAGGCATATATTAAATAGAATTATTGATTGCTTAAAATTCCGTGGTCGAAATAAACTTGTTCTACGAGGACATAATGAAAGAGAACAACCTATAAACAGGCATTTTCCTAGATTTATTATCCCTTCATAGGAGAGGGAAAGCTAAAGAGTGAACTTCGTGTTCTTTATTATAGTGAAGGGTTTAAAAACATAAACTCTATCAGTAGATTGCATTAATTTTTCATTGAAAATAATTTACAGGGTACCTTTTCAGAAATAGTAAAAATGACAAACATAGTTTTAATAACTTCAGTGGCAACAGCTGAATCTGAACAATGTTTCAGCAGGTTGAAGCGTATTAAAACCTGCTTAAGATGCCTTGGCACTTGCTTACAATAGAGAAAAAATACATTTCAATCTTAGAGGGCTTCAACGAAAAAGTAATAACAAAATTTGCTGAGCAGAAGAACAGGAGAGCACAGTTCTTGTTTAAATGAGAGTCAACGTTGGTAGAAAGGTATGTTTCACAGCAATATCTGTTTCTCTTGTAATTCATTTGAATTGTCATTATATTTTAAATTATGTAAAAAAAATAAGCTCCGGCCAAATTTGAGGCCACGTGACGGCACTGGTGTATCCAATTTCGACTCAAGCGACGTACTTCCAGTCGCTACACGAGCCACGTTCTAGCGGCACAATAAGCAAATGAATGTATTAGGTTCATAAAAGTATAGTTTGGCTCGATCTCAATATGCGTAAGTATTACTAAGCAAATCGTCCATCATTAGGCTATGTTTATTTACTTTATTTCAGTATGTAATCAAGGGGTCCCGGATTCGATTCCCGGTGTTTTATTTCTGTCCCCTAACTATCCCACCTCTTTAGACTCCTGCCGCCCCCAATCTACGGCTATGAACTTGAGACTGTAACAAAAACGGGGATTGTGATTGGTTTCCACCCAGGGTTGGGGGCCGGAGCAATGCCCCTTGCCGCCCCCCAGAAGTTGCGGCACTGTGCAGCCATATATCTTCGGGTTTAAGAAGGCCAGAGTATTAATGAATGAATCCTGCTAATCTCATGTATGAATAATGAATATGCATACCGGAGTTAATTAAAAAGCTTGTTCGGTACGCATTGGTCCACACTTTTCTTTTTTAATTTTTAATAAAAGCACAAAGCAGTAATTATCCTACAACATTCTTCAAATTGCTCATCCATTTTTACAGAGATTGTCTGCCCTCGCTCTGCTCAATGTCTTATAGGAACAAAGACTATCGACAAGTAGCTATGGTGTAACAATTATCGTGTGCAGGCCCGTAGCCAGACAGGGGCCGGGGGGGGGGGCTGGACCTGCCGTCACTCCCCCCCCCCCCGGGCACTGCCATCAGCTACCCTTGACATTAGGTAAAACTATTTTGAATAATTTGTTTGCAGTTAAGTGTGAAAATGTAGACAGCTCACAACTTTAAAGATAAATCCACAGAACATGAAGAGCAACTATTACATTCTCTCATCTTGTTTATGAGCTGAGTCTAAGTAGCTGCAAGTATTTTGAAGATTATCTACACTTTGTAAGATTTTTCATAGGGAAGCTTCTCTATCTGTACCTTCACTGTCCCTGTTGCGACCTCCCTTTAGACAGAAATCTGTGACTTTGATGTCATCATGCAAATTCACTTCGCATCTGCATCAATCAAAGGTTAACAGTTTCCAAGTTTTGGGAACGATGGGGAGTTTCATTGCTTCGGCCGGGGGTGAAATGTTCTGTAGCAGGCAATGTGATTGAATATTGTGCATTTCTTGTGTATGATATAAATATCTGAATAATATGAAGTAGTATGGAGTGTGTAAGGGATGATTTCAGTATCAGTCAATTAACATTTCAAGAGATTGTTTAAAAGAGTAGAAAAATGTAGTATCTGTAAGATATTGATAAATTTTATATACGTTAATGACCCCCCCCCTACATACACACATCTTCATTTAATGCTGTCATTTCTTAAAATAAAAATGGATTTGGTTTACAAAACCCCCCAGATAGCTCGTGAGCCTTCCCTGGTATCAATTCTAGCTACGGGCCTAATCGTGTGAGGCGAAAACTAGCAAATGGGTAGCCAGTCCAGCGCCAACTAAAGTTCCCTTTCATTCTTTATCCTTAAAAGCGCGTGAGAGGTTTAAGAGTAAAAGTAGTGTGTACATTTTAAAACCGACCCCGGAATGTATTGTAACTAAATGCTCGGGCCGGTTTTAAAATGTTCACACGTTACAATGAAGATCTGGAGATTTTTTTAAATGTATATTTATTCAAAATATCTTCATTAGAACTCAATTTCTCAGTTTTCCAGGGACCCAAGTTTTCGAGATGATGCTGGATTTTTCCATTATGCCAAACACAGAGTGCTATACCTGCAGCAAAGTTAGTTTGGCATTGAGAGCTGAAGGAACACGCATCGCGGTGTTGCCATATCGTGCGGTACGGTACGCAGTGCAGCCGTATGACGCTGTGTCGAGGAAAACGTGTTACGAAAAGGAACAACAATGATGAATGTCTTATTGTTTTTCGAGGAAAACAGAATAACAATGATGAATGCGTTCTTGTTTTCTCTCTTCATTTCCATCTCCCTTACAACATGAACGAATTAACGAAACGGGCATTGTTTACAGGTTACCTTTTCAATCCATTCTGAAAATATTGAATATGTATACACTTGCAATAACCATTTCTTTCCGAAGTCGCCGTTAAAGTCTGCCCATCTTTCAATTATACCGCAACTGAAGTGCACAAAAGTCCAGTTGGTTGGGCGTCTGACTTTCACGCGGGAGACCGACCCACGGTGGTTTGTGGAACTTTTTCAAATATCCCGAGCGGCTCCGGGATCGACTCAGTCCAAGTGAGTACCTGGAGCAAACCTGGGGTAAAGGCGGTCGGTGAACCACATCACCTCCATAATATGGCCTAGGTCGAGGTCGAGAATGTGTGGAGTCCTACCTCCACATCCCCATATGCCTCCATACTTTACATTATATGCATTTGTTTAAAATATGGCTAAAAAAAAGATAAGACAAGTCAGTTACATCAGATATATAACATGAGATAAAATTGTGCTTCGTAATTTCGCAGAGGAATCTACATCGCCATGCAGAAATGTAACGGTTCTCCATCAGTATTTTGCGTTCATTATTTTTTTTGTATGTGAATCCCAGAGATTTTATGATTGTCCTTAAAGATGTTTCCCCACTTTGAAAAAGTCCCGAATCTTTCAACGAAACGCGCAGTTTCCCAACAGTGGGATGATCTTTCCTCCTATTTAATTTACCTTTTAATTTAAAGGGCTCTCGAAATAAATTGTACTCAGCTATGGGTTTTAACTTTAAGCAAGCTAATTTTTTGAAGTTGCATCAGGATCTTGCTGGTGGTAGTTGGGAAGAATTGCTTCAATGTAAACACCCAAATAATGCTGTTGATAAGTTTTATCAGACCTTTTATGATATACTTAATAAACATGTTCCAAAGAAAAGAATTCATAAAACAAACTCGTATCCTTGTTGGTTTAATGGTGAAATAATAAGAATATTGAAACGCAAGGAATTACATAGGCGTAAAAGACTTATTTCTAATTATCATAATGAATGGTTTATTCAGTTACGAAGAGAGTCTAGGAAGTTAATAAACTTAGCCTACAAAAACTGTGTAAACAATGTGCAAAATGAAATTCGAAATGATTCAAAACAATTTTGGCAATATATCAGAAATAAGAAGCAACCTCAATTAAAACCGTCTACTATGACATATCAACAGGCCACACTAACGTCTAATCAGGATATTGCAGATGGATTTGCAAGGTTCTTTAGCAGTGTTTATGATAAGGTAACTCCAACATATGATATTCCTAGAGGCGAAACTTTGGGTGTTTCTCACTGTTTAAATATAAATACTATAACTTCAAGGGATTATGTGAAAGCATTGAAAAAACTTAAATCTAAGAAATCAAGTGGTCCAGATGAAATACCCTCATATATTTATAAAGGTTGTGCCGACCCTCTTCGACTTCCACTATGTTTTATCTAATTTTATCGACACAAACCTTTCCTGATCAATGGAAAATTAGTAAAATTACGCCTATTTTTAAGAAAGGAAATATTAATAACATTGAAAATTATAGACCTATTGCGCTAATCTCAACCCCAGCGAAGATATTTGAACAGATCCTGTATAGTAAAATTTTATTTCATGTTCAGCCTTATATCTCTGATGTTCAACATGGTTTTTATCCAAAAAGATCCACTTTCACTAATTTAATGTATTTTACTCAATATATTTCGGATTCTTTTAATGAAAACATTCAGGTAGACGTTATATACACTGATTTTATTAAAGCGTTTGATAAGATTGATCATACGTTATTATTAAATAAACTTTCTTCATTTGGTTTATCTGATGTTTTATTAAAAATAATTATCTCTTATTTGAAAAACAGAAAATACAAGTGGTTTATGAATATGCTACATCGACAGTATATACAGCATATTCAGGTGTCCCTCAGGGATCAAATCTTGGTCCCCTTCTTCCATCTGTTATAAAGTTTTCACGTTGCTTATTGTATGCAGATGATTTAAAGATTTTTAAAGGCATTATACTTCCAGAAGATGCTATCTTATTACAAAAAGATATAGATGCTTGTTATCAATGGAGCGTTCAGAATAAATTATATTTTAATATTAGTAAATGCTCAACAATAACGTTTACAAATAAAACAAAAGTCGTACTTCCTAATTATATTCTTAATGGAAGTGTACTTACACGCGTAGATGTAATCAATGATTTAGGATTAATATTGGATAAGAATTTAAACTATAAACATCATTATTCTTACATCTGCTCGGATTCATATAAAAGTCTTGGATTTATAATTAGGTCAACTAAAGATTTTAAGAATACGCAAGTTTTAATGAACCTATATAATGCAATCGTTCGTTCAAGACTTGAATACTTGAGTGAAATTTGGGATCCATTTTATCAAGTACAGTACATTCAGATAATATTGAACGAATTCAGTTTAAATTTTTAAGATATTTGTATTTTAAAAAGTATAATCGTTCAGCAGTATTAAATAGAATTTCTTATAATTTTTTACTTGTAGATTTTCAGGTGCCATCTTTGAAATCTAGAAGATTAATAGCTCAATATTTTATACTTTATAAGATTATGAATTACTTAATAGATTCGCCTGAAGTGTTGCAATATTTTAAACTTAATGTTAAGCCAATAAATTTTAGGTGTTTGCTTCCTTTTTTTATTGATAAATCGAGAAACAATATACATAAATCTTCAGTTGTTATCAGACTATGCACAAATTATAACAACCTTGTTCAAAAGGGAATTAAAGTAGACTTCGCGCTTCCTTTTAAAACGTATAGCTCAATAATAAATAGACATATATTGTCATTGCCTAATCATTTAAATTCACAGTAAATTTGATTGAAGCTGTGTTTATATTATATTATTTTTATTGATACTATGTATTTAAAGTCATACCTTATTTACTATTATATGGATTTGATATTTGTACAAATTGTATAATTAATCTTAGTGTTCATCGTCTATTGTGCGATGCATAATATGTTTGTATCTGAAAGTATTTAGCAGTACTCTGTTGTGATTGTACTATATTGTGTTTGTATTTTGTTCTGTTACTTTGTGTAACATACCTCCTGCCATTTTTATCTTTTTTATCTCTTGCTTTGTATTTTGTAATATTGTAATTCTGTTGTTTTGTAGTTTTGTAATTTTGTAATTTTTAAAATGTATATTTAATCTTTATTATAAATATTTTTAATATGATTCTTTGTAATTGGAACTATTGGTTCTGTTAAGGATCTTTTGCTAAATAAATAAATAAAATAAATAATAAGAGTAAATATGGCAACGAGTAGCATCTTGCTGAAAGGTATCTAAATTTGCCACACATTTACTGATATCCTCTTCTTTCCTGGGGTTTCCAATTTTGAAGCCTCGCATTGATTTATTTCCACCACATTATATATTTTTTCCCTGTGTTAAGAATAGTGTTCTTAGACACGCCGACAGCAGCAGCGGTCCTGTCCAGAACTTTATTTACAGAAATTATTGGACCCCCAATTGTTTTTCTCTTGCTCAAATAATTTGCGCGCAGAAACCATCTCCTGCGTTTAGCCTTTCAGAGGAATTCCTTTACCGAAGGCTTTCTTTCTTTAAGTGAATGGTCTCTTTGGTACATTGTCATCTCGAGTAATGTCTCCTGTGTTTGACATTCTTCTCACAAGCACACGGACACACACAACCAGAACACAGAAAATTATGTACAAAAAATAATACACTAAAACAACACGCTAGATACAACAAAGAATATGTTAAATTCAGTAAACATTTAACAAACGGATCGGTTAAAACATCACAGCAACGCAACGCAACGCAACAAACAAACAACACGTCCTCTCCCAACAACATGAAAACTGATCGCAAGAACAATCGCCCGATAAGCGGCAACACCGTGATAAACGTTTTCTGTTGCTAGATAACCAGAGCTTGGATAAGATTTTGATTGGCTCGCAAGCCAGCAATCCACCCTCTCGCACTGACGTAGACCCGATTTCTAGACGTGCTTCACAAACGTCAATACCAAACTAATTTCGCGGCAGGGTTCAAATTTTGCTAGGTTTAGAACTATTATGCTAGGGTTGGCATCACTGATGGATACCACTGAAGCATACTCGCGTCTCGTAAAACTTGGCAAACCCCCTTCCACCCTTTCCGTATGAGGAGAAACCTTCCTCAGCGGCAGGCAAAGACAGACGGGGTCGTCTTTCGGCAGCAAATCTGGAGCGAGCGATTGATAGCAAATGACTCTTGACAGTTAAGCAGTGGCATCGCATGTGGTTCACATGCGGGTGTTCACAATAACTTTTTATACTGATTGGAGATTTAATGCTCTCCCCTGTAACTTCATCTTCAATATTGAACAAGTAAGAATAACAGTTCAGCTTATTTTCAACGATTTCCCCCCAAAATCATGCTATATCTGAAGTAATACAATACTTTTTTATTCAATTAACACCCTTTTAATTACGTTATTTACAATTAGTGAGGCTAGTGCAAACTAATTAGTATAACATGCAATCTGAGGTATGTACAACGCAAGATTATCATACTTCGCAATATACTTTGAATTACACTAACCATATGTTAACCAACCACATTCATTCAGCATTGGAAGCACGTGCATCGTTAGCGGGACAGAGAGGAGGACGCGTCCAATCCAGAAAAAAAATATTTTGTATATATAAGATATTTGGGTATTGTACAGGATGTCTCCTCGTCCCGCCCACATTAACTAGGTTGTGATGCTTGTGATTGAAGTATCAGTCAATGTGACATTGCTTGTATTCCTTCTTTCCTAGTGTTTCGTATTTTCCCTCCTAGCCATGGTTCAGAGAGGGCCTCCCCGATGGCGCAGTGGTAACGTCTTCGCCTTGTAATCAAGGGGTCCCGGGTTCGATACCCGGTGGATGCACAAGTGGTTCGGATCCCACTTTAAACTGTAGGTCCAGTCCCGATTAGCCTTACTGTGCATAAAGTGGACTTAAAATAACAAATCAAAATTTTAAAAATTCAAATTCAGAGAGAGATTGATTTTCGACCATTTAAAGCAAGGGTTCCCAAACTTGTTTGCTTCACGGCTCCCTTAGTTTTTTCAAGACTTTACCGCGGCGCCCAGAATGTAGCCCTCTCTAACACTTGCAACGCTCAGTTACTTGTAAGATTGCTTGTCTTAAGTTAAAAATTAAACACGTATTTCAAATTCAGAAACATTTTATATGTAAAAAAAAAAAGGTACTAACTAAGCAGATATTTGAAACATTCATAGCATTGACTAACGATTCAGTGAAAATATTGGAACATTTCGTAGCGGCCCTGTAAGCTAATCACGGTGCCCCAGGGGGCCGCTTCACACACTTTGGGAACCACCGATTTAAAGCGTCGTCGTCATTAACATATTTACCCGTCGTCGCCTTGTAATCGAGGGGTCCCGGGTTCGAAACCCGGTGGAGGCACACAGTCACACACACAGTGGTTCGGATACCACTTAAAACTGTTGGTCCAGTCCCGATTAACCTTACTGTGCATAAAGTGGACTTAAAGCAACAAATCAATCATTCAAACATATCTACCATCCTTGATCTTATACATTGCACGAAACGAATCGTTCCAATCCAGATGCAGTCTCTTTTTAAGCGAGTCGCATGTGCAAATGGTAACAAACGCCCAGGAAGTGTCCTGTGTTTGTCCATGAATGGCCGCCTCCAAACAATAAACAAGGAAAACAAAATTGCGAGTTCACAACGTCGCACCCACATAACCAATTGTACTTCGTGTACCAGTAAATTTTTGAATGTTCTTTTAATAACGCATTTGGGAGTACTTACCTCTTGTACAATGTAGTGGTCCAGCTTTTACTTGAGTTCGTTCTGCTTTGCTCAATCGCGAAAATGACTTTTCTTTCAAATTCCTAACAGTATTCACGAAACACAACACTACACCACACACACACGCACGTCTGAAAACCAGTGCACATAATTTCACCCCACAACCGCTTGTCAATACATATCTTGCTCTCGACTAGGGATGGCCAAACGGATCCAGATCCGAAAAATCCGGATCCGGATCCAAAAGTTACGGATCTGGATCCGGATCCGGATCCGGATCCGGATCCGAGAGTTTCGTATCTCAGTCCCATTATAATACTACCACACCTTTTTTCATTAGTTAGTCCTACAAGATTTTTTTCAAGTGTTGTTCCTAAAATACTTTGCTACGCATCGGCTAACACACTCGTGCACAAAAATAATCTTACTTGTTTAACATAAAATGTCAGAGGTGATTTTGTAAATGCCATTGAAACGAATATGTATTCATTCGAAGGTATTGGAAATGAAAACACACATAAATGTGAGAAATTCCATTCCAGGATGAAACCTTTAACACATATAACAAGATAGAAATGTTATACAAAAATTATACAATTGTTCTGCAGTTGCAGTTTTACAAATTAAAATAAAACATTATAATATATGCAGTGTTATATAATTATAAAGTGTAAGACTAACAAGGGAGTTTATCTAAGTGTCCCCCTCCGATTTCCATGAAACTTGGCAGGTGTATAGTGGGGCCCAAAGGAAGAAATACTTTTTTTGTTTCAGCTAAAAAACTGTTTTAGGGGGCAAAACGCACTCAAATGTCAAGATGAGGACAAATTGAAGTGGGGATCTGACCCCTGTGTCCCCCTCCGATTTCCATGAAACTTGGCAGGTGTGTGTATAAACAGGCCAAAATGAAGAAATACGTGTTTTTTTGTTTCGGCTAAAAAACGGTTTTAGGGGGCAACCCCCCTCAAATGTCAAGATGAGGACAAATTTAAGTGGGCATTTGACCCATGTGTCCCCCTCTGATTTCCATGAAACGTGGCAGATTTATAGAGGGGCCCAAAGGAAGAAATACGTGTTTTTTTTGTTTCGGTTAAAAATCTGTTCTAGGGGGCAACCTCCCCTCAAATGTCGAGATGAGGACAAATTTAAGTGGGGATCTGACCCCTGTGTTCCCCTCCGATTCTTTGAAACGTGACAGGTGTATAGAGGAGCCCAAAGGAAGAAATACGTGTTGTTTTTTTTTTGTTTGAGCTAAATAACTGTTTTAGGGGGCAAAACCCGCCTCAAATGTCAAGATGAGGACAAATTGACGTGGGGATCATCTGTGTCCCCCTCCAATTTCCATGAAATTTGGCAGGTGTATAGAGAGACCCTATGCCCCCTGTTTCTTCCTATGCCATATTTACGTGGATTCGGGGTCAGATCCCACTTCAATTTCTCCTCATCTTGACATTTGAGGGGAGGGCCTCTATACACCTGCCAAGTTTCATGGAAATCGGAGGGGGAGACTTATACCTCCCTTGTAAGTGTATTTATTAATTACAAATCGCGCTCGCGCGCACACACACACTATATATATATATATATATGTGTGTGTGTGTGTGTGTGTGTGTGTGTGTGTATGTATATTATATATATATATATATATGTATATTAGCAGGTAACAATATGTTATAAACACATTCTTACTTTCCAAAGAAGCGCATGTGGGATGGCAAAACGAATCCGCATCCGAAAATTCCGAATCCGGATCCGCATAAGTTGCTAAATCTTCAACATGCGCTAATTAAAAATCGCTGAATCAAATTTGCTGGTGAAAAATGCAAAATGTATTTTTAAAAAAATGCTGTGGGGAACAACTTACACCAGGTTCATTCAAAGTATGTGCGTTTATATGCACATTAAAATACATTTAATTTCAATTGTGATATTATTTCAACCTTCTAACTTCAAAAAACAATATATATATATATATATATATATATATATATATATATATATATATATATATATATATATGGAGTAAAAATACAGCTCTAGTTTTCTGAAAGTTATATTTTGTTCTTTACAATAAGCATATTCTAATAACGTAGAGAATAGTAAAAATGATTTACTAATATCAATTGATAACTTTTTTCGGTAACAACTATTTAGGCCATACGACCCCATACTATTCTGAGTATAGTTACCAGAGAAATGAGCGTTGAATTGATGTAAATGTAGTCGGCACTTTCCTTTGCAATTTAAGTTGGTGAGAGTTATTTCTTTGGCATGAAAAACGTCGATTACTAAAGAAAGTTGCACAGTCTGAATTGCCCTTAGACGCACATGCGCAAATCATATAAACTTTGAAAGATATTATGTAACTCCTGCAGACTAGTTTCTAAAGAAAAGTTTACTATTCCGTGAATTTTAGCACCCACTGGAATTTAAAATCCGGCAGGTTTAGCGACATCTCACTAAAGATTGCAACTATGTAGCGCCGATCTTTTCGAGTCCTCCTAGATATGCCTTGTATATGCTGCGCCCTGGTGCCGAATGTAAGAAGTATTGCCGCTTGGATCAGGGTTCGCTCCACTATGTTCGCACAGCGCAGTGAACATTTTCGGGCTATAGTGGCCAACCAAGCCCCTTAGCTGCCAGTTCACAACATACAACACAGCAATCCGTGGAACACCATGGGAGTCAGTGTTACCAACTATCTAGAAAAGTTATCAGACGTGAAAGACGTCGTGTCAGTAAATTGTGTGTGTATACTCGAACATCAAAAAAGGTATTTCGAAGAAATATATGTGTGTGTGCATTTAATATGTACGTAATTTAGAACATACACATGAGTGTTCACGTGCTCATGCGAACATTATCACGCGACGCGCCTGCAGTTGAGTAGCGAACCTACATTACGCTCATAATTTCATAACATGTATTAAACTCTTAAAATGTAAAAACCTGGAAATAAGTATAAAAGATCTGTAGAAAGTTCCTCACTATTTTCGGATTTGTGTCTTCGCTATCTTATTTTTGCATCATTATTTATTCGTGAAATAACCAGTGGCGAAGCGTCCTAAGAGGCCCGGAGGACGGGCCTACCCTAATATATTTGTCTATAACGGATTATTTTATTACTTATAAATTTCATTAAACGACGCTTAATAAAAGAAAACTGAAATTCTTGGTCTTCCGATAATTACCGCAAGTTTGCAACCCTGCCTGGAAACGTATCTGAGCATTCAGCTAGGCCCGCCCGAGAGTGCCTCAGCTGGCCCATAACAACCTATGTGATTCGTGCGGGAAAGCATAATTTCAGGGGTGCGTTCGCTTGTAATGTAACCTGAGAGGCCGGCCTCTTTTCTTTCTCTCACCCTCTCCCTGACTTCCGAAGATTGCCGATCGTGTACGAGCGCGTGACGAAGCAGGCAGTGGACGTACAGAGCTTGTTGAAGCAGTGTTTCCATGGAAGATTCAGAGCTGTGCCGGGAGCGGAGCACACCCAGCTGCTAACATGTAGCGAAAATGTGTTGCTAACGCCTCTAAGCCTGGCCTCCTAATCTATCAAAGTAGGCATTATTAGAATTCTAACTGCAAATAATGCATGCAAGTTGGTTACCAGTGTTAATTTCGGTGCTTTCAGCTCTTTTGAGGAACCGCTTTTCGCGAAGTGTTAGCTGCTGGATGTGCCCCACACCAATCTCGATTCAGAGAGGGAAACTATTTTATTTCTTTGAGGAAAGGGATATTGAGACGAAATTTCCTTTCATGATTAGTGACGTAACTGAAAACGCGCTACTTTTAAAATGGGGCAAAGTACGTACAATGCAAACGTATAGAGAAAATCCATGTTACTGAAATTTTCTGGTCTGTGTGTTACACAGTCCGTGTTCTCATTTAGCATTTCATCATTTTCTAAATAATACATTTTTTTAAAAAAAAGTCGCCTTTTGAAGAAGAATTATATGCAAAAAAAGTTAAAAAGAAATAATTGATTGATAGATTTAGTTTATTTTACTTGGCTTTCTGCCATTTTTGGCGAATTGGGAAGATGAGAATGAGCGATAATATGAAGACATTGACGAAGGGACACTCACGAAGAACACCTATGCCCAGGTGGGAATTCGAACCTGAGGCCCTTGTCGTAGCACGCTGTTATAACCAATCTGCCGCGGAGGTAAAGGTAAAGTGCTCCCCTGTGCTCAGCACCACGCCATGAAGGCGTATAGGGGGTGTGGGGGTAACGCCCCACACTTTCTTGATCCGGTCGTGAGTGGGGGTGATGTGATCAGCATCACGCCCCTGACCGCCTTTACCCCCCAGGTTTCCCCAGGTACCCATGTTATTCGACGCTGGCCGCTTCCATCGTTAGAAAAGTTCCCGGATTTGAACCGGCCGGGGATCAAACCCGGGACCTTTAGCATGGTAGTCAGACGCGTTACCGACTGAGCCACCGCGGATGTCAGCATTAAAAAGAAATAAAGTGACGATCAAGTGAACGAACCATTTCTGTAATGCGAGAAACATTTACAATACTGTTATTGAAGTAGCAAATAATTTTTACGAGCCGCTTTAATCTATCAAATGTAAGATGGCTAGGGCCTGGCAGATCGGCTTCTTCATTGGGTGACGCGTGGTCGGAACATCGAGTCTCATTGTCACATTTTTCTGACCTTCGAGACAGAAGCGCCTTTATTCTCAGATATCTAATCGAGACTAGATTAAAGTAGAATCTGAACCAATGCCTCCAGGAGGAATCGAACCTTCTACTTCTTGATTATAAGGCGAGAGCGTAAATCACTACATTATCCTTTACAATCACTATCCCGACTTAAGTAGACGAGATTCAGTCAATATGTTATCTTTTATTTTCTAGGGGCTATATTTTAACATACTACTGTTAAAAAAAAATCACATCCTCCCCTCCCCCCAAACCCTGCTCCGTCCTGTGCCTACCCTTCCAGAGACAGCACGCTTCGCCAAAGGAAACATCTTGTACTCGTGTTTTGAGACATGACGTGCGAATAATAGCCAAGGCTAAAACTCAACCCCACGTCTTCCAAAAAGAAAGGTTTTTAATTGGTAAACCTGCCAAATTCTCTTCAACAAATTATCGATTGCCTATACCCTAACTGAAAATTTATTTATAAATACCTATGGGAATTACCAATAATGCATCTTTGAATTGGAATCACCTTCACATTGATAAACACAGATTCATGTGCATAAGCTTAACTATTTTTACATTTAAATGTACTTTGAAAATCATATTGCATACTTAAACTTTGATAAATTACAAGAATATTGCGGAATATCTTGGCTTCACTAACACTGTCATCTAGCGGCAATAAAGGTAACTACATCATGCGTTGTGTTTGTGTCTGGACGACTCCAATCTCAATTCCCGCTTTTGTTACAGTTTCAAGTTCAGAGCCGTAGCTAGGGGGCGGCAGGAGTATATAAAGCCTGAATCACACGGAACTGGATTTCCAGTAGGAATGTCCTAGTTGGCGCTGGAATGGCTACCCATTTGCTACTTTTCGCCTCACGCGATACTTGTTACACCGTACTTGTCGATAGCCTTTTGTTCCCATAAGACATTGCACAGAGCAGACAATCTCTGTCAAGACGGAAGAGCAATTTGAAGAATGTTGTCGGACAATTACTGTTTTGTTCTTTTATTAAAAATTAAAAAAGAAAAGTATGGACTAGAGATTGGCTCGAAAACATATGGTAGTCAATGCGTACCGAACAAGCTTTTTAATTAACTCGGGTATGCATTTTCATTATTCATACATGAGATTCGCAGAATTCATTCACATTTAAAAAAAAAAAAACATTTAATTTAATACACTTGTAATCATAAGCATTTTCATTTTCGGCTAATTATATTTGTCACATACACATCTCATCGCTTTGCATAAATACCTAAATATTAATGAACTGAACACGAATGCACTGCACGTCATTTCTTTCAATTTTTTTTATCGAGAAACTAAAAAAGACGCCAACACTCGGAAACCACAGACAAAAAAACTCCCCTTTGCAAACTCACAGAATACCTTCACATGGCCAAACCAGGCCCCCTGCACTGGGTGCAAAAAGCCGAACAAAGTAAATTCAGAATTCATTTGTCCGTGCATGAACTAACCAGCTACCAGTTGGCACCACCATCGATGCTAAATCCTAATTTTCTCATTAAAAATTTGGTTTAGGTCTCTATTAATCAATGATGATCACTTGTACGTGATTTTGTATTTTATTAAATGCCTTTCCCTTCTTAAACATGTATAAGAAAAATCGTACTTTTCAAGTCACTACTTCTACATGACGTAACATCGTTCCATATGATCTGTGATTAACGTACACTAATTACGTATTTTAATAAGGATGAAGAAGAACAAAAAATAAAAACAATGGCTTATTGTGCAGCTTTTTATTGTAAAAACTGTCAGAAGAGGAATCCAGAGCTGTATTTTTTTTCGTGTTCCGTCAAATCCTGAATGGTTAGCTATTTATGAATTCTGTTCGCTCTTTATGTAAAAATAATTTCCATAAAGTTAGTTTCCACGGAGAATAATTCCTAGCATGTCTTCGTATTCTGTATTTTGCTTCATTTAAGTATAAGACCATGTTTTAAAAAAAAAGTCTGAAAGGGTAAAAGTTCGATTTTGTAACTTAATGCTATTTATAAGTTACACAGGAGGATAGGAAACCAACGAGAATAGTGGGAATGACTTGAAGTTTGTTTGAAGTTCAGATAAGCTCATTTGTGTATGTTATAATGCAGAAAGTTCCAAGTTATCGCGCTCCTATTCGCTACTGCATGAAGTATAGTTCTTCTAGCATATAAAACTTTGTCAACGTGTACAGCAGATGAAAAAAAGCGTGTAAATATTAAAGCGATGAAACCTAAGGTAACGGTTCCTATCGTTCTGTGATTTTTTTAAAAATTCTCTAAGCAGGAAGACTAATTACCGTAGAATTTTAGCAATCATTGTCACACGAAATTTGAACCTTTTTTAAAAGTAATTAGTACTCTTTGGATTTTTTAAAAATAAGTTATTTATGTTGAAAAAAAACAACTTAAAAATTACCTTACACAAGCATGCGCGCTTCCCAAGGACAATGTAATTTCCATTGACAAGCGACTAAGTATCGTAGACTAGTAGGAATTAATGTAGAAGTAAACCAGAACCTTAGTAGAATGAATTTAGGGAATTTATTTATAATGGTAAGAGAACCAAACCTGGCCTGCCTAACCTCACTACGAAAGCATACATTGAACCAAACCTTAAGTAATCGCTAAAGTTCCGCAGTATGTGTTAACAGAAGTAATTCGAAATCGGACCATGTTAAAATTGCATTCGTATCATGATGAAATTACAATAAAACAAATGAAACTTGGGCCAAACTTGACATACTTAAAACGTACAGATTGGAACACCCCTAAGCACAACGGAACATCAAACTTACTCACGTAACGATGAAGTGTGATGAAAATAAAGTTCTGCAAAGAAAACAAAGTAAGTAATCAGAAAACTTCAATATGTAGGCCTACTTATAGACATGAGAATACAATTAATGTACAAAATTCATGTGGCATGATGATATTGGAATTTCACAATCAGCACCTTGCTCCCTGATTGATGTATGAAGTAGCCGTGAATGTAAATTCACACCAGATGATATTGTTTCCCTTTGTGCATTAATTTCAAATAAGTGTCTTTACACACACATTCAAATTTGAAATAGACATGCAATTCATATTTACAAGTCGAAAGTAATCACTAATTTTGGAAACGAAATGATTGTAACTAACCTACACGTGCAATATATGCAAAATATTTTACCAACATTTTCACATGTGTTACTGTAAAGAACAATCCTTTCTCACTGGTGCCACGGGAGGAAGATTTTGTGTTTCAAATCACATTTCAATCTATGTGCTTTAGTCCAACACTACAGAATTATGGATGTTACTCCTATTATTAATAATAATATATTTTGTTGGTGGAATCATCTAATTATACCTGTAGTTAATCTTCTTCAGAAATATGTTGTGTCATAACATTTTTCTTGGAAGCTCTCCCGTGAGTAGATTCCATGATCCATTCAATGACAAAAATTGCATTGTTAGCCAGTTGTAGGTTAGGCAGTAAGCTTCAGGGACTCTTTCTAAAAAATAATGTGGTAAAACTTTGCTTCATATGTTAGGAAGTTTAGTGAAATATCTATAATATTTTTTTATTTGCATTGCCACACACTGTATGGTACCATAAGAATTAGTTGAAATGAGAAATAATGTGAAAATTAAGTAAAAATAAATCACTTGAATGGTGACAAGCACATAAGATTTTCCGCAATAGTTGAAGGAGCTATCATAGAATAGACCCTTATACATTTGACACTACTTTATTCAACAGATACAGATAGTGATCTAATGCATATTCATTTTCAGTAACTTTTCCTTGTGAGGACATGCTTTGACCTTAGATCACAAACAACACTTGCATCATGGAATTTATCTTTCTTGAGTGACATAAAATGCAGAATGCTTTGTCTTGCATAGTTATATGTTTCTAAAATAATTTTTCATCTTTTATTTTTCTTGTAGAGCTGAGATATGGTTGGAGAAAATATGGCGAAACGACTTGAGGCACAAAACATACAAAAGTTACAGAGTTTGTGGAGACAATTTTTCAGAGAAAATGTTTATGAAATCTAATAGATATAAGTTTGTCCATGATGCATACCCAGATGTAGAACCAAGTAAGTATATTGCATTTCTTATAGAATAACATTGCCATCAGTTATGGCTCATGCATAAGAAATGGTATTTTCCCTTTTTCTGGATTAAAAAAATATATGCGTTAGGGATAAATTTTGCTTAAAGTACATAACACCTAACAACACAATACATTGCTTGAGGATGTTAGAAACAAATGTATTTAATATTTTACTAAATATTCCAAGCAGGGTGGATGAAAAAAGATTATATGATTTTCAGCTAAACAGTCCTGTAAAAGATTTGAACAGTTTGATTAAAGGAAATAAAATGCACACATTTTTCTGTTTGAGACTGTACATGTGTGAACCTACTATGGAAATGTTTGTTGAGTGTGTTAATGATGCTTCAATAATCTCAGTAATTTTTATTCCAGTGAAAGTCTGTAGGACCTCAATGAGATCATTACCTTATGAAAAATATATTAATTACTTGTGATTCAATAAATATATGTATACCTGAATAACAATATGTTTGTTTATTTTACCTTACATTTGTTCTTAGCAATAGAATATAATGTTTTACATTTTCACAGTATGAGTACTAAATCATTAAGAGTAATGTACTTACTCTGAAACTGTTATCTTCTTCTGCAGTATTTCAACATGTAAATTCATTCTTGGTGAAGTATAACATGTCAGCATAGTGAGTGTCCGACCAAGAAACCTATCAGTATGACTATCAATGGTTTGTCTCATGGAATTTTATTAACAATATTACGATAATATTCAATACAGTGAAAATTAATTGATGTAGGATTTTAAGGATTTCTCATAGTCTTTTACTCTATATTCCATATGTTTAATGCTAACAATATAATTTATATATGTAATTGGAAGTAAGATGCTTGAAATGAATTTTAGGACCATATTATGACCATATTGAGCCATTCAAGGTATGTGAGGAAGAATCATCTTATCTAATATCCTTACTTGAGTTTGAACTGTTCTTTTAGGTCTACTTTATGCACAGAAAGGCTAATTGGGTTGAACCTACAGTTTAAAGTGCGATCCGAAACACTATGGGTCTCCACCGGGTATCGAACCCATACCTGAGTTAAAAAATGGGTGTGAAGAGCCCCTTGAGAAAAGTTGAAAGTTAAGACTTGCAAATGACATACACAAAACTACGAACTTTCTCAGAGACAGTATAAGAGCCCTGCTCTTCTCAAAAAGGTAATGACATTTGTTAAAGTACTGTCATTATCTCCCAACCTGGTCAATAATTGGTAAGATCAAAAGTTTGAGGAAAGTATAATCTACACATTAGGTAGGAATAAACCAATCACTTAACATTTAGACATGGCACATTGGAAGGTCTAGCCCTTGCAGCAAATGATCATGAGTGAGACACCTATGTTCGATACGAACCCAAGTTAAATTTACTTCTTGATGGAAGGGATGGTATGAGAAAGATCATGCACCAATGATCGACCTGATTGTGTCAAGCTTGAAAGAATGATTATCACTTTCTTTTAGACTGAATAGAAACATGTGTGACATTATTTAGAAGCTGATAATGAGTAGCAGGGATTTTTTCAATATGTCATCCACTATGGGTGGAACGTTGCTGTTCATTGGTTCATCTCCAAGTGACATATGTCACATGTCACTTTGGTGTGAAATCTCTCTAAATTGCAAAAAATACTGTTGGTTTCTTTGTCGTCAGCTGGAAAATTGCACATTTCTTTTGTTTTTCAGTTAACTTTAAAATTCATGTGCAATATTTATTCTGAATGCATGGATTGTATCATCTTCAGTACTGTATTTAGTATAAGAATATATAATATATATCATGTCTGTGCAGGATAAGATCTTTCAGTGGCGTATTTTGAATTCCATTGTGTGTGTGTGTTTAGGAGTGGGGGCTGGGAGTGTGCTTATTTAGCTTGATCCTACATACTCCATGACTGCTTTGTTTTGTATTCTAAGACATTCATATTTCAAGTACAGAATTTTGTGTAACTATGAATAATGTAATGCCATATGATGAAATTGTAGTCAATATGTAGAGTGGTTCCAGTAAGTAACTTCGAACAAAACTCGCTTGTATGACATATTCCTACTCCCATTCTAGATTAAAAATTAGGGATGTTTGGCAAATACTAAATGCAGTGATTAGTTAATAATATATATTACAAACATCCACACGTCCTTAGAAATGGGTTGAAATTACACTCATGCAAACCAGAAAAGTGAAATTTTATACAACTTCGATTGATTGATTGATTGACTTGGTGTTTTAAGTTCACTTAATTCACAGTAAGGCCAATAGGGACTGGACCTACAGTTTAAAGTGGGATCCGAGCCACTATGCGTCTCCATATACAACTTCGAGATGAGGTGGTTGCTATATAGGCATTCTAGGTTAACTTGTGTAAGGTGTGACCTTTTCTTACTCTTTTTTCCCATAACTATTCATTATCATCATCATAGTAGTTTTTACAGAGAAATAGACTGATAGAATTAAAACAATTACAATTTTATTCAAGAAATTATTCTGTTTGATAACTTCCCCAATGAGCTGTGTCACTCATAGCTATTATTTTATTCTATTCTCTCATGGCAGATGGCACTGAACTAGTTTCTATGTTGTATTTTTCAAAACATTACTTCATCTACAGAACACTGAATGTAAGTTATGATAGAAATTAACTGTAGTGTAAAATATTTACTTTCATCTACAGCATAACATAACCCATGGTTCTACAGAATAGTTTCTCAACCTATAGGGTGCGACCAACTCCTGGGTCCTGAGGGGACATTTGGTGGGTCAGGAAGTTGGGCTCCAAACTTTGTTAACTGGGACTTAAATACCTATTACCTTAAATTACTTAGATATATTGTTTTAACAATTTAAATTCAGGCCGTGTTATTGTAAGAGAGCAAATATATGATTATAAACTGGGTGCACGCCCCTACAAGGTAATTCCGCTGGTTCCCATCTTATGGGTCCCATGAATTGTAATATCCTTCAAGGTGGGTCCCCGACTGAAAAAGGTTGAGATCCACTGCTCTACAGCCCTGGAAGGGACTTGGCCTATCTCCTGATTGCCAGTCTGCCTCCTACAACCCTACCTAGAGGTGTGGAGATCTTCGACCAGGAATTTGGTGGGTTGCCACCAGTCCTATACAGGCTGAAAACCTAGAGACTGAACCCAGGTGGACTCAAACCCATAAGAAAAAACTGTGTAATGAAAATCCCGTTAATATATTACATCACATTTTAAGTTTGGAAAACAAGTAGCTACTGACTATATGTATATATCTTTTATTCCAGTATATTTCATACCTACAAGACCCCAGCCGATTTGTAATGGTTTCGTTAGATGAATAGTTTTTAATAATACGTTTTATGTTTTATTCTTACTTCCTGAGACAAAACCTTCGAATCCTGTCTTTTGTTTCCCTGGCATTTTGAGCATCAAATCTTCCCCCTCTCAGAGTACTCCACTGATATCAATTGCAGAGAAAGTGAATGCATTTGTCTTTAGTTTTATGAAGCTATAGACAGATGAATGGAATTTTCTACGTTGGTAAATCAGAAGTGTCTACATCTTGCGATTGAATATGGTACACAAGTGAGAAAATTACATCCGATCCCCCTATAATACTAGACATTCAGTGACGGCACCAGAAACAGTTGCTGATATTAAGTGTGCTGTATCCTGCAGATTTGCCACCCACGTTAAACTGTGCAGCAATTGTTATGAAGAGAAAGAGGCAATTTGGGAAATGTTGCAACATGATTCTATTACATGAAGCATTTCTATGAATGTGATAATTGCTATGATATTTGGTACAGTGGTCGCGAAGATATTAACGAACATTCTAGACAGTCCTGTTATCGTCATACTTTCGTTAATAATACGGGACAAAAAATACGCGTGGAATGTTCTTGGCAACTAAATGTTTGTGTATGAATTAGGTTCATAATTATTATTATTATCATCATCATTTCTTTTAAAGATATACACAATGAAGCATTTGTATTTTTGATATTTACTGTCTCTTTTCTTCCGCTTTAAATTAATCGCGGCCATGATGATAATGATGATTGCATGAAACGACAAGGGGAACCCCACAAAACTTTCTTAGTGCCATCGACATGAGTGTAAGGAAACTTTCAAACCTATGGGACAAGCGACACGGGATGTTCACACTGTCACACTAGTGACACACACTTCCAGACTGTAAAATAGCATTCATTGCACATGAGGGTCCAAACAGCAAACGATACGTTCATATGGCGTATGGGCGTGCTACTTGTTACTTCGGTCGGAAAGCTCCTTAAATGATTGATGATTGATTTAGTTTATTTTACTTCGCGTTTTGTGCCTCTTGGCTAATTTGCGAAGATGGGAATGAGTGATGAAATGATGAAATTGATGAATGGACATTCACAAACAACCAAGCCCGAGAGGGGGTTCGAACCCTTATGTTCGCAGCGCGATGTGCTAACCACTCGGCCACAGTGTCCGGCTGGAGAGCTCCTTAATGGAATGGTGCTCAGACCGAAGCGACGCGCTAGAGGGGGAGTTCCCAACTAAGTGACAAGCGACATGGTGCATTCAGTCTATTAGCAAGCGTTCGCTACTAATTGTGTCAACAAATAGATAGGCGACACGATAAGCCTCACGTGTCGCTTTGTCGCTTGTGCGTTGCTCAAACTGGGCCATTTCCTCAATAGCTTGCAACATGTTGCCGTGGTTTGTTGTTCGCGCATGCGCGATGCAATGAGTGTCTTGCTTTAGGGAGATTGCGCACCAAAGCGAGAAGCGGCACGCGACACTTATCGCTTGAGGATTCACCAACCGAACGCTGGCCTGTGCTTCCCGTCATGCCGCTACGATGCGAAATGTTGGTCTTGATTGGCTCGTTTCCAAGCAACATGTGTAGCTTCGGTATGAAAGTTGCCTTGAACAAAAGGACCCGTGTCGCTTTGGTGTGAAATCCTCGTATCGTTTGTCGTGTGTCGCTTTGGTGTAAAATCTCCTTGAGGAAACGGTGCAGTCAGAGCTTGTGTCCCTACGGTTCGAAAGGCTGCATTGATTACGGACTGCTCGCTTCCAAGCGACACTTGTGGTTTGTCGCCTCGGTATGAAATATCTCTCAGGATACTATTTATATTCTAATAACATAGAAAAATAAAACTCTAGTACACAATCCAACACCTGACATCCAGAATCACTTCGCGATGTTTCTTCTTGTGTTAGGCATGCTATTTATTTATTAATTTTATTTTACTTTTCTTTCCACAAATATAACTGTTTCCATCAATTCACGTACCGCATTTCAAGACAAACAAATCTACACAATGTATTCCAAAAACTAACTAAGCCACATTACTTTCATAAGAAAATTAGCATTCGTACTGATCGCACTGCCATCTATGTTTGTCATCCGTCTGGGGAACTAGTTTCTTGGGTCGTTTACCATACTACGTTATTCAAGGCGCTGTAGCCAAACTTTGCTGTGATTGGCTGTTCCACAGAATCCAGCCGAGGAAAGCCAGTAGCAATGGGGCTGTTCATTGCCAAACTTTTCCGCTAGAAAAGTTAATTTCGTAAGCTTTACATTGGAGCGAGTTAAGATGAATATTAAAACATTATTTTCAACGAACCTAAGAATTTCTCGTGTAAATCGATAACAAAAATGTGTTTATCAAACCTTTACGATTATGTAGCAATTCATAAGTTACCGAAAATTACATTCTCCTGAACCTAAGAATTAATATATTAAAGCTCAACCTATCCGTTTAATATTAACGTGTTTCCTTTGTATTAAGCAGACATTTAAAATTATAATTCCTGTAAATAAGAAAGCAGTAGAGATTGCGAGATATGAAACATAATACTATATTTTTTTTTGTAATAACTATTCTTCTCGATATATGGCTGTGTCCAAAAGGTACAAAGTACATACTTGAAGTACCGTCTTGACGGAAGTCACGTCACCTAGTGCAGTTCGAAAGCGCCAAGCAAACGAGTGTACAAGACCAGAGGACGCAGCACACGAGCGGTGCACACTTGCGATCTGTGCTTGCTTTTCATTTGTTAAAAAAAATGGACGTCTGAAGTCAATCAGCTGGTAGTTGTAGTTCTTCCATTGTGTGGAAATGTAAGTAAACAAGTTTTTAAAATACTATGTAATTTTATTTATTGGTTTTATTCATATATGCGTGGTTTCTTTCTTCTATAGTGAGAAGGTGTTTAAAAGTGAGAAAACAATTTCTTTTCCCGCGATCGTAAACCATGTTGCGGAATGTGTGAAAATTAATTTGAAAGAGCAAATTCCTTTCATATTTCTATAATTAATAACGTGCTGTGTTATATAAACTGCACGCCGAGTCATGTGTGTGTTGTTCACGGAAAACAAGAGTGGCACATACAGTCGATGTTTGATAATTTTAGTTTCGAAGCAACTTTTGTTGCATTCCTCACTTGTGTTGGCGCTGCAGTCGAAGTGCAGTTCGAAAGCTTTCCGCTTCCAGGCTTCAAGACCGCACTGCGAGTATGCTCTCGAAGTATGCTCGCTTCAAGTATGGTCTTGCAGCTTTCGGACACAGCCAGGTATGTATAAAACAGAAAACCGTATTTATTAGCTATGAGGAAAAGTATGATATCAAGTAAAAAAAAATGAGACAATTATTAATATCAACTATAAAAATAAAAGTACAGTCGCGTGCAATTATTATGTATTATTCTTTACCAGATTCACAAGAATAAAGAACTTTAATTGTGAAAATTGAAAGTGACGTAAACAGGTGCTGTGCAAATTTTAAGGCTTTTTTTAAGTTTCCATATCTTTTCTGTTGTTGACGATCGTCTTATTGAAATTCTTAGTTTCACAGCACTGATTATTTATCTATCATGTTCAGACATAATTTCTGAGGTTAAGATGAAATTAAACTTGCAATTTAATGTAATAGCAGCACGTTCAGCATCAAATTCGCCATGTATTTAAATGGGAGAACAATTGCCCATCAAAAGCGTGGGGACACAACAGGCGTGCTGCCATCTACAATAGTTTGCTTATTAACTGCATATCCAGTTACGTGTGATTCGGCCTTTAGAGAAAAATGCCGTCCCGATCCCGACTCGGAAAATGATTTCCCGACTTTTCGGGATCCCTAACAGTCGAGAAATTCCAATTATCCAAATGATCGTGTTGAAGGGTGGTTGATGTTCAGTGTTTTCTTAACTATAAATGACAGATTTCTTGGAAACGTATTTTTTAAAAAAAATCAGAAATGCGAAGAGAATTAAGCCCGCATCACATGGAACTGGATATCCAGTAGGTATGTCCTAGTTGGCGATGGACTGGCTACCAATTTGCTAGTTTCCGCCTCACACGATACTTATCAGCGTACTTGTCGATAGACTTTTGTTCCCATACGAGGGAAGTTGTAATGGCGGCCGCGTGAGATGTAAACAATGTATCACTTCACATTTTTAAAAGCCGATAATTATTCAACCGAGAGGAATAACGTTTCATATAAAATGTTATTAGGTACAAAACAATAGCGCTGCTTAAATACATACTTTACAACGTCTACTGTACACGTATGGAAGAATATTTTAGTTGTTTCAAATGTAAAAAACGTGCACTCAGCATAGATTGTGTAACTCAATGCGCCTTTCATGTTGTATACGTTATACATTGCTGGAGTAACACTCGGAAACCACAGACAAAAGCGCTCCTTTGCACACTCACAGATTATCTTCACATGGCGAAACTTTGCTCTGATTGGGTGTTCCACAGAATCCAATCGAGGAAAGCAAGTAGCAATTAGAACATGTCATATTCCTCCAAACCAGTCAAGCAGTCAGCCACGAGGCCATGATTGCTACCTAGAAAGTTAGTTCAGCTCCAACTAGGGCATTCCTACTAGAAATCCAGTTCCGTGTGATAGGGGTTTCACTTGAGGAGGGCATGGGGAGAGGTAGTGTTGATTTCGAGATTTTCAAAGGCTGTGTCCGAAAGGTACAAAGTGCAGACTTGAAGTATGGCCTTGATGGAAGTGACGTCACCTAGTCTAGTTCGAAAGCGCAAAGTCCACGAGGAATCGAGACCACAGGGCAGGGCATGCCAAGTTGCAGGCTTGGTCACGTCACAAGTAGACTTGTTGTTCGTTTGTTTGAAATCGCGGAGGTAGAAAGTCAGCAAGTTGTTTGTTGCAGTTCTTCTAATGTGTGGAAATATATGCATAAAAGATTTGAAAATGCTATGCGATTTGTGCAGTGGCTATCACGAGGCCCCATCAGTTTTTAAATTTGAAATCTCAATATGAATCGATACAAAATCTTCATGGATACGGCAGCAAACTACCATATTTAAATAATAATAAATTACTGTAGAGAATGATATTTAATAATTTCACTCACCCTAAAAATGTATTACTTTATTTTCCGGGAGCTGAAATATGAAGCTGTCGAAAGGATGTAAGAACTGCATTATCCATCGCCTTCTTGAGTTGCAAACAATCCAAGCATTTAAATGCCTCGCACATGCTTCATGGCAGTTGGAGGTGCTTTATTGTTAACATATTAAAATCGAGAGTGCAAGGTCGAGAGAAAGAAGAAAAGACAAGACAAAATGCATTTAATTCGAAAAAATAATAAATGGATAAAAATGTCCACGGAAGTTATGTTGAATTTTTGCGTAAATGTTTCACATGAGAAATATGACAGAAATTTTTACTTTTTCCAGGCCCCCTTAGACTTAGAACCCGTCCGGCTGTATGTTACGCCCCTGATTTGACGTATTATAACGTTTAACTAGAATTTAAAGCCAGATAAAAACAGAATGTTTTAATGCTATTGCCTACAAAAATTAGCCATCTTTTTTCCCCTTACTTCTATTTAATACATTTTTGTAGCAACCCTATGAGACGCGAGGACCATTCAGATGTGAGGCCCCGGGCGGTCGTCCACTTCGCTCACCCCTTGTACGCCACTGGATGTCTATGATAAAAAAAAGGACAAGTGTTTAAAACATGGATATATCGGGTGCGTTACGAAAGTCTTTACGAAACGAACGAATTCAACGAAGATAACTGGGCTCGTGAATCTGGTGAAACCAGTTATTTTTAGGGGTGTGCGGGATACCGAAAAGTCGGGACCGGGATCGGGAAAATAATTTCCGTCCCGATCCCGACTTCGGGAAATAACTTCCTGACTTTTCGGGATCCCGAGCAGTCGGGAAATACCGAATGGTCATTTTAAAAAGTTGTTGATTCTCGACGTTTTCTGTATTGCAAGTGTCTGGAACTTTTCGGAAATTGTTTGTTTTTATTCCAGAAATGCACAAACAATGACTAGAGTTGAAAATGACGTGTAGAATTCGAGATTTTCAGAGCTTCCGTCCAACGGAACTCTACTGCGGACACTGTTATGGCCACAGTATCGGAAAATTTCGTATATTTCCTCTCCTAAATCGAAGTGGTGCGTGTTTACCGTCACGAACATCACCCTCCCCCCCACCCCTCGCCCTCATCATGTGAATTAGAATGAACATAGTGATGGACAATTTGCTTGTTATCGTTTACAGCGGAGCGGCGCTTAGCACGAAAGAAGAATGCTATGCTCGGGGCGTAAATAGTAATCTGTGAGTTATTGATCAACTCTGACGGGAATATATTCAAGTTTTTTTGTATCGATTAATTGTGACATAGAAAATATAACATCAACAAGTGTAAAATTATGTTTAATAAAAGTACATTTGTTGTTTTACTTACGTGTGTGTCTGTACAGATATATTGAAAACTTCATGTCGTCAGCAGTTGATTTTGAGTTCTACAACTACTAATATACAGGTGCTAGAACAATTCTGGGTAATGGTAACAGTTTCATACATCGGAGACACATTTCTTCAATTTTGCAGAAGAAACCAGCGGCGGCTCTAAGGGGAGAGTCGCCGTGCCATGGCTCTACTCTCAGAAAAAAAAAAAGCACTTGCTTTGAAAAAATATAGTTAAATTAATACATTTACGAACGAGGAGATTCGAATCTCGTAAGCGTACGAGCTTGCGGCCGCCTCAATTCCTGCGCCGCATCCCCAGCTGTTCTCTCACTTGCTCTGGGCCAGCATTGTCTGGCCTGTGCGCAGAGGCATGCGCGGAGGCATGAAAATGTCTCCGCAGTTAACGAGCGAGGAGGTGTAGCCCAGTGGTAGCCATAAGACAACCAGCCGTGCCCCTTTTGGGCTGGCACGACGCGGGAGCTTTCGCATTGTGTTGACATAGTTGCAAACTTCACAGAGAAGTGACTAATCCTGACCGATTTGTAATACTCGTTGGAGAAGTAATTCGCGAGAAAGATACTTTCCTGCATACTTGGCAAGAACGAACGTAATATCTTCCCCAAACTTATATAACCATTTAGATAGATGCATCTAAAGAGCCATCCAGACTTTTTTGTTATCCATTTCTTTCTTAAGAAAAGATATATCACTTGCTTTCACGCACACAGACACTCATGTGTTGCAACTGACGTTGACAACATTGAAGACATTTACTGTACAAAAGAATTGCCTAAATATCAAAGGGAATTTACATCACCAGGGGATTTTTTACTTTAATATTTGTAAAAAATCACACGGAAAATCTATCAGTATAAGAATTTCACTTGGAGATATAATTCAATTTCTTGCATTGAATTCTAAAAATTGTAATTAGATCTACAGTTCATTTAGCAGATAATCATATTTCAGTTGTTAGTAACACCGATTGTTGATGTACCATCTGCCGTGCTGGGGTTGCAAATTATAAACAAAGCCAGGCGAGAATACCGTGGTCGACTCGGTGTCTCTAATTGTTCAGTGTTTTTCTTTTTAGTGAAGTGAAAGTGTCCGATGGTGTGTGAAAGGAAGGGTAGTTAGTAAAGATGAGTCAGATTAGAGCATTATTACATACACCGTTTTCCAAGGTACTATATGATATTAAATTAAAAGTTAAACAACTTGCCTGTCCCATGCCAGATTTAAACATCAATTCTATTTAAAAATATCAAAAAATGGTAAAGGTGACAGGCGTCGAAATATTAATAATTTAAAATTTTAATCTTTGTTCTTTTTACATGCCTCTTTTAAATAAGTGTGTGAGAGAGAGCAAGGGGAAGAGGGGTGTGCAAGGACATTTTCATGGGACAGTCATCTTAAAGAAAAGAAGAACATTTATCTATTTTTCTAGTCTCTCCGATGGTGCAGTGGTAGCGTCATCGCCTTGTAATCAAGGGGTCCCAGGTTCGAATCTCTGGAAGGATGGACGTATTTAGGGGGGGTCCGGACCCCCCACCGATAGACTTACTAAGTACTAAAATTAAATAGTGAAAAAACAAAATAACGAAAATATACTTGTTGTTTAATCAAATGTTATTTATTTAAGTCGAACCTATTGTAAGGAAAGGATTATATTGGGGTCATACGACTTTGAATGACAGTACCAAGGAAGATTTATGCAAGATTTATTACTACTTATTGTAACATGCATAAATTTTACGAGGAACTTTACTTTTCGTCAACTGGATCTAACATGTTTCTTTTTATTTTCAATAAATATTCAATTTGTTATCTATTTGACATTAATTTCCTTGCCAAGGCAGTTCTTTTTTAACAAATTTTGCTGACCTTAACTGTCGTAAGCTAGATAATGAATACGCGCTGTCATATCACTATTCTTATACCGTCTTGTTACCTATCCATGTAATAAAAATATTATATTAATTTGATTATTTTGATTAATACTATTTTAATAAATTTAGTATAATAATAATTATTATTTTGATACACTTGGGTTGGATCCCCACCCACCTCCACCCTCGAAATTTATTTCTAGATACGTGCCTGTCTGGAAGTTCCATCTTACAACATTTTAAACCATGTCGTCTTGTGCAAGGCTTTGGAAAAATTTAGTGTAAGTTTTGTGCAATGTAAATCCTTTTTAAACTGTAATGGAGTGTGGACAAAAGGCGAACAAGTAACAATATACCAATCATCGACACAATTTCTGATCAGAACTATATCACAAAAACAAATTGGCCATATTATACGTTGATTTATTTTTCATCATCTCAATGATGCAATCTTGTACTTATTCTTTGACGTAAGGATAGATGAAAATCAATGTTAATTGTCAGGAGAAAAAAATTCCAGTCCCCGTGACAGTGTGGTTAGCACATTGTGCTACGATGCCCGGGGTCCCAGGTTCAAATCCTGGCCTGGACATGGATGTTCGTGAGTGTCCATTCCCAATATCATCACTCATCCACATCTTTGCAAATTAGCCAAAAGTGGCACAAAAAGCGAAGTCAAATAAAGCAAATCAATCAATCAATAATTTTCAGAAAAAGGCTTAAAGATAAAGTTTTCCCCTGTTCATTGAAGACACCATGAAAGCACATAGGGAGTATGTAGAAATTACTCTACATACTGTATTTCACCATGTAATCGTTGCAGTTTTTATGCATTTTTTTTTCAAATAAGTGGGGTGCGACCATTATGTGAAACAAAAAAAAAGTCTGTATTTCTGGTAATTAAAATTAATTTATTACAAAACTGTCTTTGGTGCAAGATTAGGACATAACAGAATACTCATGAGTATACGTTAAAATTGAATATTCACATAAATTTCATCGCAACAGTTTATGGAACTTTTTCCCTAGTTGTTCTTAGTTGTTATTGATTTGTGCATATAGTAAAAAAAATTACACATGAGACAATTTACTACAGTATTGCGAAGTACAGATTTACAAAATTTAATCTTTTGTGTCCAAAGATTGTGCACTGCTATAATTTGTTTTGTTATCTGATGTCACGATTACACAGTGAAAGTTTAAAAACCAATTTTTGGTCTGCAAAAACAGGGTGCAATGATTGTGCGGTGAAATACAGTATTCTATATCTTAGCTGCAGAGGTGATATTTCACACAAATATACTGTCACTTTCAAATTCATAATCGCTAGTTACCAAATTAAAAGGATATTCTTTTGGAATTAAAAGGAAACAAATACAGGTACAGACAATAAACCTATAAAATCAAATGCTTCTCCAAATTTTTTTGTCGAATTATACAACACCCCAGGGTAAGAATAGCTTAACTTGAAAACCTTAACCTTAAACCTGCGACACAGCTTAAGTTTATTTAATTTATTAAAATTATTTTTGTTATCTGTCTACTACATTTGGCTAATCGCAACTATGAGGATGTTGAATATTATAAATTTAGGGCCATTGTCAAAGAACATCCAAGTCCAGGCTGGGATTTGAACCTGGGAACCTTGGTATCGTAGCATGCAGCGCTAACCACTTTGCAATGGAGGTTAGCTTTAAGTGGTATGCTAAGTAGAAATTATGCCTTTAGTCCTGACCCTCCCTGATGGCATAGTGGTAACATTGTCACCTTGTAAGCAGGTAAACAAGGGATCCTGGGTTTGATACACAGTAGTGCGGATCCCACTTTAAACTGTAGGTCCAGTTTCGATTAGCCTACCTGTGCATAAATTGGACTTGAAACAAATTCAACATAAATTATATACATCAATTTACCAGAGCGTTCCTTTAAATTATCCAAAAATTAATCTCAAAATTAAAATAGCTGTTGTTGAATCATTAAATATTTTTTCACACACTATTAGTGCAAAATAAATGATAACTTAGAATTTTGCATAATTTCCAGGATATTAAATTTCGCAAAAGTATTGAGTAGCATTTATATGTTGCAAGATACCCAAACTATGGAAATAAATCAGGCAGTAAAAGAAACATGTACTTATGAACTGTATATTTTATTACCCAAAGATAATACAAGGGCACTGATTGTGACTAGGTTTAAATATATAAGTTTATTATTAGTGAACAAAAATGATATGGACACAGTTTCAACAATTTACACACAATGGACAGTTGTTTCATACCATTTTATCAAGTTTTTTTTTTATTTTTCAATATTAAGAAAATATCTTTGGTCACACACTCTGCATGTTTTTCTTTACAAAATGTTATACTACAAACAAGTCTGAAAGAAATTACCATTATTATTTATTTTGTGCTAACAGTATTTTTTTACCTCTAAATTTGTGTAATTTAAATTAGCTTAATTTTTTTCATTTTAAAATATTCTGTCATTCAATTAGAGATGTTTGTGTTGTTTTGTAGCTAAACAGTGTTTGCAATGAAAATTTCTAGTAAATATTCTCATTGTATCAAGAAGATGTAAACACATTTCTATCTGTTCCATTCTTTACTATAAAGTTCATATGCACTATCATCACAATTTTAATTATGCACAAATTGAGAAATTATGTTCAAAATATACATAAAAACTATGTAAACATCAACATATGAATTCTAGTCTAAATACAAAACACATATATACAAACGCCACACATGTATAAATGATACAAAATTGTCATGTTTGTAGCACAAATAGGCACTTTGTCTAATCATACAAACAACACTCACACACCACAATAGAATCACCCAATAGAATTTTGCTAATACTTCCTAGTTACCCTCATGAGATCTTTAATATATATTTTGAATACAGATTTTTGTTTTGTTCAGTTACACTTTGAAAAATAAACTTTTCAAAATTGGACTTATAAATGAAATATTTTTATGTATATGTATGTATGTGTAAGTATATGTGTGTGTGTGTGTACATGTGTGCACAGAGTTGGGAAGTACCATAATGCAAGTGGCGTAACATGTGTCGGTACTTGTGTTAGTAACATGTTACCAAATTTCCATGGTAAAGGTAAAAAAAAAGGTAAAGTTCCTCATGCATATACAGAGCATTCCCTGACATTCGCTACGAGACTCGGCAGCAAGCAGCCCGGCGTCAGCGCTTGTCTTTCCCGGTGAACGGGGTCTGCGACAGTCACTAGAGTCGGCTATTAAAATTACATTGTTCATATTGTGTACTGACCTTGACTACAGAAGGTGTTGAAAATGATGTCCCTCTGCTGCAACACATTGCTGGCATATCCGAATGAAATTGGCATTTACACGTGCAAGTTCGTCTACTGTAATTCTTCCGATTTCTCATACAATACTCTTTTTAACTCACGGATGGTGTGCGGATTGTCTTTGTATACTTTATTCTTTAGATTTCCCCATAAGTAGAAATAGCAGGCTGACAATTTTAGTGGGTCTAAATGCTGTGGTTTTTGAAACACCCGTTTTTTGTGAGAGGCGGTGGATAGATTCCCGAGGAGACTGTTCTAACCTTTGTCCTATCTCATCGAGTTTTTCCTCAGTAAGTACACGTTGGTTTTTCTTTCCACTTTTATTCAGAATTGACCCTGTTACTCTAAACTTTTTTACGAGGTTTAATATAGTGGTCCTATGTGGAACGGGAACACCTGGAAATTTCGTTGCAAAACGTCGTCGCACTTCTCCACAATTCCTCTTTCCGAAGTAACACTTGACAAGATAAATCCTTTGTTGTAATGTAAACTTTTGTAGTGCCATATTAAGCCACAATCTTCAACACACGGACACTACACAACACAACTTCCGAGGAAGGATTATACTGGCGTCAGTCTGCAATGTCAACAGAAAGGGAGAGACAATCGCTGACGCCGGGCCGCTTGCCACCGAGTCTCATAGCGAATGTCAAGGAATGCTCTGTAGCACAATGCCATGGAGGCACATTTAGGAGATGGTAGTGGGTAGGGCCCCACACATTCTCAATCTCAGCCATTTTGGGGGTGATGTGATAAGCACCATGATCTGGTCACCTTTACGCCCTGGGTTGCCCCCAGGTACCCATTGATTTGAGGTTGGTTGAGCCCCAGAGCCACTTGATGCAGAGACAAGGCCAGAAAAATTCCGAACCTAGATCAACCACCCCGGGAATCGAACCCGTCTCCCTCTTGACAGTCAGACACCTACCAACTAGACCACCACAGCTCTGTTAGTAAGTGTAATAGTACTTCATTACCTCAACACTACCTTCACATATTCAGAACTCAAGGATTCGTTTGTCAGGATGCTTTGTTGTGTTGTTCTAAACTTTGGGAAAACATGATTGATTTGGTTTATTTTACTTCGCTTCTCTGCCACTTTTGGCTAATCGCGAAGATGAGGATGAGTGATGACACGATGGAATTGATGAATGGATACTCACAAAGAACACTCATTCCCAGGCTGGTATTCTAACCTGAGACCCCTGGGATCATGGCAGACTGTGCTAACTACTCTGCCACACTACAGACAAAAGATGTGAACAGTTATTATATGACAAAGTAACAGCAATGCATTAGTGTTGAAGGAAAATAAAAGTAACTCCATCATGTAGTAAACTACCCAACTCTGTGTGTGTATGTGTGTACAGTGGTGGTGATTAGCACCCCCCCACCCACTTTTTGCCACTTTGTCCTCTCACTATAGCCCCTTAATGCTAAGCCTTGTCTATCAGGAGAAGGTGAAACTTTCCTTGGACCCAAGTTCCGATTGTTTTAATTCTGATTTCATCACGGTACATAGGCACTTTTTCATAGTTTGATTTCTATTTATGTCTGTTAATATCTATTAATACATACTTCAGAGTTTTGGCAATTACTTAATGCATGTTGGCTTGAGAATCGTTTTTCACTTCTGTATACTCCTATATGATTCTTTATTTGCAACTAGCCATTCGTTTACTGTCATCTTGGTTGTGTACTGCTGATTCCATCTAGGTCAGGTGTGTGGTACGAATGCGTTCATAGCTGTTAAGTTAGATTTAGCCCTTTTAGTATTCAAATAATATCTCTAAATGCTTTCATGGATAGGTTAGGCAGGCCAGGTTTAAGGCTGTTTGTAATACATTAATTTCCCTAAATGTTTTCAACATGTCATCACATTGGTGCTTGTCTCAAGCATGACACCCCCTTCAAGCCTAGGATTTTTCGGAACTCCAAACAGTGCTAATAACTTTCACAATCATTTCCACAATTTTCCAATACTTTCTCTTTCTTCTATAAACGAAAAATGCCTTGTCAATGGAAAGCACATATGCTTGTGTAAGGTACTTTATTGCCTTCTTTCGCTGATAAATTGCACATTTCAGAACTCCAAACAGTGGTAATTACTTTCACCAAGGTTCATATCTACTATAACAGTCATTTCTACAATTCTGCAATACTTCATTTTTCTTCTATGAAACGCCGGTCCCCGTGGCGGAATGGTTAGCACACCGTGTTACGACACCAGGGGTTCTGGGTTCGAATCCCGGCCTGGGAATGGATGTTTGTGAGTGTCCGTTCATCAATTTCATCATGTCATCACTCATCCCCATCTTCGCAAATTAGCCAAAAGTTGCACAAAAAGCCAAGTAAAATGAAACAAATCAATAATAATCATAATTCTTCTATGAAACTTTGAAAAAAATTGTTAGACATTCGAAACTGTTACCTTTCCTTGTCTACCCCCTGCCCCCTTCCCTTAGTTTTGCCACCCAATCACTGCCACTGGTGTGTATGTATGTATAATTGTCTGCCTTAACTTGTTTACTACAGTACTGCATCCAACCACTTTCACTCGCTCGTACTCATTTGAGTCTCCTACACTCGAGTGTTTACAATGGAATATCATTTTAATGTAGCAATAATCGTAGACACATGTAATATGTCAAATATTCATCCTTGCAGTTTCAGCCCACAATCATCTGTATCATTTTCATATATCACTGTGCTGATAAGATAGAAAACTGCATTTGAACATGGACATGATGACTTTGTTTACTTAAGTTTAAATTTCATTGCATCTTTCACCTCGCGATCTATATCTGAGGGCTCACTACCACAGACAAATTACGGTTGTATGTGTAGTACTGGACTTCAAGCGTATACTGCTAGTTTTGCCTATTCGAGCATTATTTGATCAAGTGAAGAAGCTCTTCATTCGTTGCGCTATCTAGCATTGTCCATGCAAATTATTCGGCACTTGAGCAAAATGCTCTTCCTGCAGCTCTCTAATATGAACCTTATAATTGTATCTGACATATAAATCCAGGATTAAAGTGAGTGATATGAAAATACTTTTGGATACTGCTTTGTTTTTAAATTTCTGAGTGTATATTTTTTCCATAATTTTCCAATATTACTTGAGGATATGCGAAATAACACCCAATTTATCTAATTTATTCTTCAGAATTGGCTGTGAGCAAATATCAGTTGTGAAAGCAATTGGTGTTGGATGGTGATGTGTGTCGGTGAAGACCAAGAGGAAGAAGAAATGGATCCATTGGAACAGGTATGTAGAAATTAATCCAGTGTCCATATTCTTCATTTTGACCGGATAGGAACCAAATCATGACACATAACTTTAAATTAACAACATGCATAACAACACACGCACGCCCACAATTCACATGCATACAAGATCACTCACAAACAAGCTTCATAAACTCTTACAAATATGTACATCTAGTTCCAACTGCTACCTTCCTGGTCTTCAAGAGGTTCTTGAAGTTTTCAATATGGTTCAGTCATGGGTAAGCAGATATATGTATAGCAGAATTATGCTTATTGAATATGTACAGCTGCTAGCAGAAGATGTTGACATTTGAGGCTCTTGTGGCTGCATTTTCGCTTTCACTGACTGCCTAACACTGTTTTCACATTTTTTTGTTTTTTTGGGCACAGCCTCCTCGGTTATTTGGGGGAAATCTTGGATCTGTGCAGGCTGTAACACAAAACACAATAGTTATTAGTTCCAAACCACAATGAATTGAAATACAATTACATATGAATATTGTTATGTCCACAAGATCACGATTTCTCTTTATCAGCAAAAGAATTTGTCATGTTATGGTGTTACAAATTCATTATTTATTCTGCAGAAAATTTAGCAAAAAAATTGCAGAAAGGTAAAGACATTGTTTATTGTTCATTCTTAAAGTTAATACCATACATAGGGCCAACCGTGCCTGGTTCTGTATTATAAAAATCTCTGAGGGAGTTTTCACACTGAAGCGACTACATGTGTCGCTCGAGGATTTCACCAATGGAAGGCAAGCTTGTGTAGGTCATCATCCCACTGCAGTGTGAAACGTTGCTGTTGATTGGCTCATTTGAAAGTGACATCTATTGTGTGATTCATGTCTCTTCTGTGTGATATCAAGGAAAATATTGACTGGAACATACTTAATTTTAAATTGATTTATTTAATAATTGACACTATTTACTTCATACCTTTGCAAGGAGTAACATTTCTTCAAGCCCTTGTGAAACCTTTGGGAGGTCATGGGAACAGGGGAGGAGGTCATTGACAAGAGGGTTTGAACACAGGGTGGTGTTAAAATTTACTTCCATCAGTTTACCCTTTGTTAAGCATGTAAGGTACCCAGTGGCGGCGATAGGGTCCAAAAACCAGGGGGGAGGGGCAAGGTGCCAAAACTAGGGGGGCAAAGACAGTATATTTCCCTTTGTAGATAAGATTTAGCATAGCCACTGGGATTACCAGTGTCACCCATCAATATGCAATGTAATATTGCAACACTGTGAACTATACTGCACATGAGCGCTTTAGTGTAGCGGAACGTTCTTCCTTTGTCTTTGTTCTAAGCTCAGTTGTGCGGTTGTGCTGCACTTAGAAGCCACGTAATATTATAAAGTTAACATCAGCCACATGCTTGGGGGACAGTTGCTACACACATGCCACATTTTATAAGGAATCAAAATTTACAAATTTGCATGTTTGTTAGTCCCAACTCCTAACGTAACAATCTGTATAATCTTTGAAATGTAAAGAACAAAGAACTCCAAATCCCAGACATTTAGCCATTACCTTTCCAGACAGGAAATAGCTAGAAACATTTGAGGAATGGCTTGTCAGACATTGCCGAGCTTCCTTGATCGCCATCATTGCAAACAGGTGTAAACAATCTCAATCAAGGAAGAGACTACAGGTAAATGAGTCGGCAGTATTGAGTAAATTCGATTGGGATAAATGTCTGGGAGGAAGGGGGTGAGTGGTCAGTCAACCGAGCAGTGAGTTACGAGGAGGAGCAGAAAGGCAGAGAGGAACACAAGTTGAGGGAGCACGGGTTCTAGCCTGTTGCTATCCTCGTAACACCTAGAATGATACGCTAACCCATATGCATTTGTCCACTGCTTCTGCAGAACTAAGCATCAATCAACTACGACAAGATATTATGTCACTTCCGCCTGACAAAGGTTAAACGTGCAAGATATTGCAGTCTACTTGAAATTTTGTGGCGTGCCAAACTCAGATTGAGTTGAAATTTTGCTATCTTTGTTGTTAATGAAAAATAGGGAAGAAATAGAATGTCAATACGGAAGCCGGGAGATCCAAAAAAATTAACTCTAATAAGGGAGATCCCGGGAAATAGGGAGAGTTGGTCACCCTGAGTGTACCCAATGTGTCTAAGTATGTTACAGAAAATGATGTGGCTAACACACGGTTAGGTTCTGACATTATTTTAAATATAGACACACACACACTCGAAATTTCGGGCTCGCTCCCATGACGGAGTGGTTAGCGCATCGTGCTATGATGCCATGGATCCTGGGTTTCCTGGGCATGAATGTTTGTGAGTGTCCATTCATCAATTTCATCATATCGTCACTCATCCCCATCTTCGCAAATTATCCAAAAGTGGCACAAAAGTGAAGTAAAATAAAGCAAAATCAATAATCAAGAATACAGCCTCCCGGATGGTGCATTGGTAGTGTTGTTGCCTTGTAATCAGGGTCCTGAGTTCGATACCCGGTGGAGATGGACAGAAGTAGTTCGGATCCCACTTTAAACTGTAGGTCCACTCCTGATTAGCCTTATTGTGCATAAAGTGGACTTAAAACACCAACTCAAACAATAATCAATAATGATCAGCATTTCAGGAACTTTTACATGAAAACTGGAAATGAATTTTGTTATGTTGTTGGAGTAGCCACCCTGCATGGTGAGTCCTGAATGACTATTTATGAAAGTATAGTAGTGAAATGTCCACTCACCAAAACAAGAGCATCATTATTCAGCCTGCAAAATGTCAGATGCTTCCCTTTATGTAGCGATTCTTCAATCCGTTTCGTCAACAGCTGCTCTGTCCACGGAAGTTCATATAAATGGTTCATGAAGCTTCTGTTTTGAAATTCCTGCGGCTGCTTGATGAAGAGCTTTCCGAACACGCTGAGACCTGCAGTCTCTTCGTCGATCGTAAAGTCCTTCATCTGCTTCAAGGCATTTATTGCTCTTTGGTTTGCTTCATCATTGATGTCAGCTCCTGCATAGTCGGCCATGATGTTCTGACTTGAATCCTTGAATTTCTTCTGTCCAAAAAGATGCTCCTCTACGTAGATTCCTTGTGTCGTGCTAGAGAGTAGGCCCTTTGCTATGTCTGGATCTCTGAAATATTAAAGAGATTTATTAATTCCTATATGAAATATCACTTTAATAACAAGTACAATAAGGAAACATTAAACACCTGCATTTTTCACTTTAAAATGTACATAGCATATCTCCAGTACCATAGACAACAATGCTTTGATTTTCCCTCAGTTTCCTTCGTAACGATTTCTGCCCAGCATCTCCACCACGTAACGTTCTCGGAGGAATGGGGGATCAAACCAAGAACATAAACCATTGAGATGGGTGATGTAGCTTACTTAATCATTCATCCTCGCTGGTGAGCACTCGCTCCAGGCAGATAACTTAATGGTAATGGACGAGAGGTTACTTTACACACTTAGAAATGGAAAAACACAAGCATTTGGATTTATACCTTCACATATTTGTGTGTGGTGCATGTTACTCACTATATAATATAATCAATACTAAATTAGTATAAAATTGGAGTGAGTATGAAGTTTTGAAAACGATGTTTTGGGATACAACTGCCCCCCCCCCTTCTTCAGGTTCTTTATTTCTCTAGGCACTAATCATTATGCCGTGTCACAAAGTGTTAAAAAGGATTAGGGTTAAGAAACACTTTGAAATAATCACTGCCAACATTCCAGTCTAACTGGACTGGTTTTAACTGGTTGTTTTTAGACTGGAATGTTGGCAGTTATTATTTCAAGTGTTTCTTAACCCAACCTCTAACCTAATCCTTTTTAACACTTTGTGAAGCGGCATAATGATTAGTGCCTAGAGAAAATACGAACCTGAAGAAGGGGGCAGTTGTACCCCGAAACGTTGTTTTTAAAACTTCATACTCACTCACGAAAGTAAGTCCAATTTTATACTAATTTAGTATTGATTATACCTTGAAGTCTAGATCAACATGGTTGGAAATAGGATAATATCTGTCTGTCTGATGATGATGAAGTTCCCGTAGAAGACTCTCACAATAGGTCTGTACTGGCTCGCTCAATCTCCCCAGTTCCTTCTCGCTTCAAGACAAAAGACCCCACACTGCCCGTTGCTGTCTAACTTATTCCTTCCTCCGACTTCCTGATTATTGCCCTCAAATACAAGTAGATCAGCACCTTGATTCCAATAGATCAGGAGGATTGGCTAATTTCTGACCTGGCATTCTTTGAATGCCGGACAGAGCA
Organism: Lepisma saccharinum; assembly: GCF_977018435.1. Lineage (NCBI taxonomy): Eukaryota > Metazoa > Arthropoda > Insecta > Zygentoma > Lepismatidae > Lepisma > Lepisma saccharinum. Next base: position 67,485,563 of record NC_139241.1, on the reverse strand, counting down.
ACGGCCGGCGATTTAGGTTATTACTTCTGGCTTGCTACATTTCTCTGATTAGAGGAGATTGATACGCCTTTTCATGGAATTAATTGTTGAAGAAGAAGAAAATAAAATATTGAAGGTGTTTATAATCGTCCATATTATTATTCTGATTCTGTGCATTACTGAAGAAATTAGTGCAAACAAGTAAATGCTTTTGTTATTGTGTAGATATTCTCAATAGTTTCGTTGTTACGTAAGCCTAGTAATCTATTGCTAATATCTAGACAACGGTGAAAGCAAACATTCACCATGATTCACGTGAATGGTCTAGATGGAATTCTAAGCAGATATAACTTTTCAGATTTTGGAATGTCATACAGTTTTTCAAAAGGAGAGGAAATTTTGAAAATGGTTTCACAGGTGTTGGCCAAAGGTCAATCTGAGCCTTAACTAACATGTAAAAAATGTTATTATTAGATCTAGGATTTTGATGACCTTAAAAATGACAAAAAATGCATTTATAACCTAATGCATGCAAGAAAATGACCTATAAACTTAGAAAAATTACCTATAAATTACAAATTAACGTTACAGTATCTATCACATGTTTATTGTGCATGGTAGTACAAGTAAGAAAGTTCACTTTTTGTCATCTTTTACACTTTAAGTACTGAGTTGCAGTACACAACGAAAATCATATGCAAATTTTCAAAAGTGAATGATTGTCGATTGTCGGACAAGAGAGCCTTGTACGTACATGGAAAAATATCTCTCTATTTCCATCGACACAAGAGGAGCTTACTTGAAATGAACAATATCACTTGCTGTTAAGTCACTTTCAATTCCATGTAGTGCAAATCGCTTCCCTGACAAAATGTCCGATACAGAGCACTAAACTTTGTACCCTTTGTTTTTTAACAATAATCCGTCTGGCGACAATGTATTTACTGATAGAGGGAGAAATCACATTGTTTGAGCTGAACTGTTACACAACAGCTTGTATCAACAATACTGCATAGAATTTCTTTGTTTCTTCAAACACAGTCCTTCAGAACTGCGCTGAAGGCAATGAGACGAGAGTCGGGAACCTCTCTCCTTCCAAGGGTTACATTTGCATGTAAAATGCCCCTTCTTTCACGAAAATGTAGAAAAATGCATAATATGACTTTTAAAAGGTCGAAAATTTACTTAAACGGTATTAAAAGTTTAAAAAATGACCTTTACTCCAAAAAGGGTCAAAAAATGCCCTAACAATGGCATCCCAATTTATTAACTTACGTGTAAAACACATTCCTATCTACTTATGCAATGTTTCTGCCTTACCAAAAAAAAAAAAGAATATGCATTTGCATCAAAATCCAAGCCCTAGTTATTATGCGGTTAAACCAGTGCTGGACGGTCTTAATTTTTCACAAAAATTGAGTGAAAAATCAGGAAATGTTTACCCAAATGAATGGCAACAGTTAAACATCCTTTATAATAATTAACGCAAATTTCTGTGACTAAAATGAAATTATATGCATGAAATATATAATTTTAGGGTGACATTCACTTCTCCCTCCTTCTCAACTTACACATATTCTGGCCTGAGGAGCATTCTTTCAACAGAATCCATGTCAGTGTTGTAGAACTCTTTCACTCCAAAGGTCTCGAAGAATGTCTTCACAGGTGCCATACTGCAACACGATGCCAATTGGATTCTGGGATAATACAATATGAAGGAGAGACACATTTCTTCCTTTGTGGAAAATCCTCCCTGCAAAAATTTGATAATTGTAGTAATTGATACAAGTGAACATTGCTCAACAGATACTGCTTTAGTATATTTACAGGGTGACTACTCACCGGGAATTCTGCATGAATTTTGATCCGTAGATGTGAAAAATTGCAACTTTTATTAATCCAAATCCCATTGAATTTATACATATTTCTAAATGTCCTGAGACAAGTTATTTACAGTTTAGCTTTCATTGTTATCGAGGATTTACTTTGTTAGTGTCCTTTGCTTAACAATTTATCTGACAGCCCGGAAGATTATTGCAAGATACTAGGTGTGGCTAGAAAAAAAACCTGGACTGTTGCTACAAAATCTTTTATTGGTTATTTTGTACAATACGAACATTATTCCCTTCAAAGTACTCCCCTGCACTATTGATACACCATTCCATTGCTGGTAGCAGTGCTGGAAATCATTTTCTGAAACTGTGTTCATGGTCTCCGTCACTTTTGTTTCAACAGATTCTACCATCGTAAACTGGTTCCTTTCACTGCTGATTTGATCTTTGGGAATAAAAAAAGGTCGCATGGAGCAAGATCCAGCAAATAGGATGGATGTTCTAACACTGGGATCCCATTCTTGGCCAAAAAAGGCTTGACTGACAATGCCTGACGAACATTGTCCTGATGAAGAATCCATGACTTACTTTTGCACAAATCAGGTCATCGTCTTCTTACTCGCTCACGAACAGTCGTCAGCACCATAATGTAATAACGTTGGTTGACTGTTTGACCTTCTGGTATCCAATTAACGTACACAATCCCACGGATGTCGAATCAATTCACCGAAACATTTGAAATGTTTGATTCTGTTTTTGATGTGCAAGGCCATCCAGGATGCGAGTCCTCCGCGATCACTTCTCATCCCTCTTTAAACCTTTGAAACCACTCAAACACTTGCGTGCATGACAAACACTCGTCTCCATACACTTCCTTCAACAAACCATCAGTTTCTGTGGCGGATAAGAAACTTCACATTGATACGCTGTTCCACTTTCATATTTAACATTTACGAAGCACAGACATATGGTTCACTTCCTGCACAAGCTACTGCGGAACTGAGCACCGCACACTCTGGGCAATCACACAGTCGATAGGCAGGATATCACGTTATACACTCATGCACCGCTTGACCTTGACGTGCTTGCCGTTTATCGACAGCAACATCAATTCGGTTTTTTTCAAGCCACAACTCGAATCTTGAAATTATAGTTAAATTTGAGTCTGAAATTCTCATAAAATTAATAATTTTTCATAGATTAGTATATCCCGTAACATTTGTGACTTGTGTTTGTAGATGTATATTATGTATCATTATGTAACATTATGTATCATCACATATCATAACAAAGAAGTTGCTGTTTATGATCTAAAATGTAACTAAACAAAATGTATTTGTTATTTTAATGTTACTTCGATTCTTATAATGTACAATGTAAATTTCTTTTCCTGGTTATTTCTTCTTCTTCAGCTGTATAGACCTGTCATGTGCAGAACATTCCTCACAGTGAGTACACCATTAAATATAGTTTATTGGCATTTAACATATTCTTCTTTCAGCCCTCTTGTACAACAAGATACAAAATTTGTTGAAGTCTACTTTGTTCTCATATAGGCTAATCAGGACGTGGCCTACAGTTTAAAGTTGAAACTGAACGGCTGTGCACAGGTTCAGTTACCACTAGGTCATCAGGGTGGCTCAAGAAACACACAAATGGACATTACTGATATAGAGTATGTGATTATTTCACTACTTTATTGCTTTTTGTTTTTGTTTGTGGCACATATTCATGTCTAAATTAAAAAATAAGAAGGGCAGAGTAGAAGAAAAAGAAAGGAAAAATAGAATGCAGTCTGTGTCCATCCCAACTTCAGACTTACCATCAACGTTAACTTACCTGATGTAGATTGTTTTAAATAGTTGAAATTCTTTTACAAAACGTTAAAACTGAATATATACAAGAAACCCAGTAATACCTTCCCTAGCCCAGTACTTGAACCAGAGATATATATTTTACATACAAAGCAGTTTTGAATATAATACACTTACAAAGGTTGGCTCACTCCTATTGGCAGTTTGATATGAACATTCCATCACTAATTCGTCTCCTGGCAACACTGTAACTTCTTGGCTAAGAGTTCTGGGTTGTTGATAGTTGAAATCGTAGTGGTCATCCTGTAATAACAGTGAACAAAGTTTAACATTAAGAGTATTAATTAGACGTAAGCGAGTTACTATTTTTTTCCCTGGTCACTCTCATGTTCACTTTTGTCTCTAGCTCATACATAAGTGTCCTCCTATTCCTCACTAACCCACTTCCGTATAACATTGGAATCTGCAGTGTACTCTGTCTTTCTATGCATTGATATTTTCGATATTTTTCTTGTTACGTATTTAGTCCCCCCAAGCATGCGACTGACGTTAACTTTATAATATTATGTGGCATAGAAGAACACTGTGAACAACACAGCTGAGCTTAGAACAAAGATAAAGATAAAATGTTCAGCTACACAGAAGCACCCAATGTGCAATGTAGTTCACAGTGTTGCAATCTGGCAATGAATATCGATTGGGGACAATGGTACCCACATGCCTAATGTAGGGTAAAATCTTTACTAACTGTCTACATACGTGTAATCACTTTCATAATGGAGTTAATAACAATGAAATCTTACTTGTAGTAATTCTATAAGACTATTTTTTAAAAAGTATAAAGTAACTTCCTAATGCTGGTGTATATCAATATTATAACAAAATTTTTGAGATGTTTAGTATGTATAGATTATACGGATGTTGCTAATGGTGATGATGGCATCGGTACAGCAGTGTACCCAGAAAGTTATTTATGATAAAGTACTTTCCTCCTCCACCCTCCAGATCCCTACCGCTGCGGGTGAGTTCACCCTTCACCCAAAGAGCACCTCCCACTCCTCCAACCTCATATACACCCTCATCTGCCAAATCGGTGGTAACTTCTATATAATAATCCTTTGCGCTACAGCCCATGAAGGGCCTTGGCTTACCTACTGACTGCCGGTCTCCCTCCCACACTTTCCTTCGTCACCTCTAAGCGTGGAGATTTTCAACCAGTATTGGAATAGTCGGGGGGTCAGCCCGACGTATCCCCAGCCGTTATAGTAGGTCGTCTCGACCGGATTACGCTCACTCACTCGGAGCTCCCCAATTTCCTCACGATGGTGGGTTGCCACCGGCCCTATATGTAGGCCGAATAAATTCCAACCAGAGCCGGATTCGAACCTACGCCGTCCCGCAGCGAACGATCTCAAGATGAGTGAACGCCTTAACCCTCTCGACTACGGAGGAGGACTGGTGGTAACTTCTACCTTAGCAAAACCTCAACCTCAGAATCAATAACCACCAGTCTTCATTCCAAAACTCCAACCTCACTGTTGTAATGTATGTATTTTATATGTTTATTAATTAATTTAATTGGGTTGGTTGGTTTTTAGTTACATGTGTTTTGGTAATGCTAGTGTGCAACTCTTGTGTATGTCTATGTATTCCTGTACGTTTGAATTCTTGGCCCTTGAGGTAGGTAGTTGTTGCTGGACAGACGACCAGCGGAAAGTTTCCAGTAACAGGTCATTAGCAGGGCCTATAAATAGGAAGGGCAGGGGAGCAGTGGGACTCAGATGTTTGGCGGAGTACTGCGATGTAAGAGGTATCTTTTTCTCTAAGGGAAGCGGCGGGGCAAGCTTTCTTTCCTTACTATGTGAACCTACGGGGATGTTAACTTTCTTTCTTCTAATACACACACTTGCTCTTTTCACATTATTTCAATAGTACATTTCATGTGGGAAACCAGGTACACACGTACACATACCTTCAGCCACCTCTTTTGGTACTGAAGGGTTGTTTTTTTTTTTTACTCGTGAAGCTTGTGGCTACACGAGTCTACACATTCTCTTCGGGAAGGGGGAACAGGGCACACTGAAATGGGGATTTTGCAAATAACGGCCAAGATTTAACTTATGTAAATAAAATATGAATAAACCTGTATATATCAAAAGGGAAATGGACGTTAAATTATAATTTGAAGAAATACCTGTCTATTGTCATTAGTTATATCCACAGAACTTCAGATATTGCATGTGTTGAACCTAGGGACAAGGTTTTAAAATGTATGGGTGTGTATGTTGAAGGCGCGAGCTTTGAATCGCTTAAAAAACATAAACTGTACCTATACACTGTTGCCAGCCACACCAACAGACACAGCACCACCTTTGACAACTGTGTCACCATTATCCATTTATTACCTCCATTCACAGACACCTCCTCCTGCAGGTGATGGGAAAGGGTGTAAATATTGGGCATGCATGCCACTACACCCCCAGACACAACCTAGCCACCCAATAATCATCCCCTGCCCCTAAAAGTACTTTATCGTCAATGCCTGTCATCTATCACTTCTTTCTGGCTACACTGCTGTACAGACACCATCTTCACTATTTGTGCTTCTACTGTGAACATGCAGCGAGGCCATGAAATATCAACACATCCTTTTTCTGTATGGTAACTGTTTACTGTCTCCTATTTTACATGCTTTTGTTTGTCTGTTCCTATTGTATATAGGAATAGAATGAGGAAAAGAGCCGGAAGGGTGGACAAACAAAAATATGTAAAGTACGAGGCAGTAAGCAGTTACCATACACAGAAAGGAAACAATATTTTGCAGCCTGGCCACACGTTCACCTAGGTCACCTATCACTTATTTCTGGCTACACTACACACCCCATGCGACTTTCATCTTTCGACTGTGAACATGCAGCCAGGCCGTGAAATATCGTTTATTTTCTGTGTGTGGTAAGTGTAAATACATAAAACTTTGTACATCTCTTATGAACTGTAGATTACCAATCATACTTGCACTCTTACCTCTGCTATCTTTGGTAACTCTTTTCCATTCCTTATATGCCTCAGCTTCATCTTCTTTCCTGCTAGATGCGAGTGCATCAGAACTGAGAGCACTTTGATTCCTGCCCTGGGAAGTGTCTGTAGGGAGATTATAGCAAAAAAATTACTCAAAATTTTGTGTGGTGTTACAACCAGGGTTAAACTACACCAAGATATGTCATATTTTGAAGAAAGATAGAAACAGTTTGAATTTGAGTTTCTTTTATAAGTCCATTTTTATGGAAAGGAAGGCTAATTGGGACTGAACCTACAGTTTAAAGCAGGATCTCAGAACCTCTTGATTACAAGGAGACGATGTTACCACTGTGCCATTGGGGAGGCGTGAAAGTAAGAAACACTGACCAAGCAGAGGATATGATATCTCTTTAGTGTTCAATTATAAGATAGTGTTGTAGAGAGCATTTTATATAAAAGTAGGGATGAGACAGATTCGTTGGTACTCTACCGGTATTGGTTGATATACGCATATTGGTGTATTGGTTTATTGTTAAAATTACCGATTATTTTACAGATCTGCTATGTCTATACATATATGTCTCACAATTTAGTGCAATATTGTGCCATTTTGTTATAATTTTTATGGATAAACATAAAAGTCTCCACTCCCCACTTTTTTAAAAAGTAAATGTCTAAATATCCAGCTTATTTTCCATTTCAAAGGCTTGGTTCATCTTTTAACATACATTTATCAAGGAGACCAATTAATTATTTGGATTTTTATACTGGATCGGTAGAATATTGGTATCAGTAAATTTTATATCGATACTTTTATTATCGATGTTGACCAAAATTTCATATCGGTCCATCCCTATGTAAAAGTAATTAAATTCTGCAAATCTACATTTTCCCTTAAATGGTGAAGATGGGAAGACTATTGCAGTGCTCAAAGTGGAAATTCCTAGCTGGGGGAAGCTTTGTCGAATTTGGGAATAGAGGATTATGAAGAGAAGGATTAATTAAGTATATCCTTCACATGTGGGACATGAGCCCACTTGAGGGGGATGCTTGTATGATTCAACATAGAAACAGTGGAGCAAGTCAGAGGGATTCCTACGCAAGTTATCCTAGCTGGGGGATGCTTTACACATATTTTCTTGGCTAGGGGGATAGCATCCTCTGCCCCTCCCCTTCGAACACTGTAGACAATTAATTTTGTGTATTTGACTTGAACCAATTAAGCAACTTACAATCTCACCACTGAATGTTCCAGGTTTGAATTGTGACCTCCTGATTGCTCCTTAGCAATTAACATAGGGAATCAGGAAAGTGTAAAGAAAATACAAGCAAGGTATGTTTCCAGTTCAGCAATTAAGCTTAATTCAGGCTAAAATGATTTTTCGGTAATACATTTCTTACACCTTAACAATACTCATATTTAACATGTCCGACAAAGCTATTTTGCAAAAATTTTCGACAAGGTTTGAATAACACAGCCTGTTAATATCACACAATATATAATGTTCGTGTGTTGAGGATAAAACATATCCAACCAATGAGAATCCAGTATTCAAGCATGATCATCACAGAACTCTTCCTTAATTACAGCATCATATCTATTGTGACACTCGCTTCACTTGGCCTCTTCATCATATTTTCTGATTTTTTTTTCATTTATTTATGTTGCTATTCTACCACTTTTGGCTAATCAAGGCAATGAGAATGAGTTATGATGGGACACTCACAAAGAGCCCAATCCAGGATTCAAATCTGGGGACTTTGGTGGCAAGATCAAAAGTTGACCATTTAACATTCTCATCCAATGAGACAGCAATATTTTCTGAAAATTATCGTTAAATCAGTTTTTGATAAGTCTGGTATAAACTCAACAAATCCTGGTATATCATCCACAAAAATCTATTTGAGTATATATAATAATAATTTCCCTGTCATTAGTACTGATATTTTTACAAGAACAATTACAATGTACTGTACAATTAATTAATTACTTTTAAGAAACTTTAATGTTAGATACATACCATGCTTGTGCATTGAGAGGAGCAGTATCCAGCATTAGTGTATTCAATCTGTTTAGGTGGGATCAAGTGAAGTGGCGTAACAACAATTCCATTGACCAAAATTCCGCCGTCATAAGATCGCAGACTTTCTGTGTAAAATATTCTGATTCCAGAGTTATCTTGCACTGAAAAGAAAACAAATTAGTTATCACAGCAGGAAAAATTTTTCTAGATATAGGTAGCAAACCACAAAAGCATGTAATGGTGTATTTCATGTTTAGCATCAGCAACTTCTGGTTTTGAATTAAGGATTTCTGTGTCTGTGTGGTCTTAGAAAGAGAGTCTTGGAAGCTGATAAGTATTACCGGCATCTTTCAAGCTGAAATTTATCTGGGTGGCACTTTTGCCTTTGGTGCAAAATGTCCCAGGGTGTGATTCCCAGTAGGACACATTGTGAGGACAATTGGAGAGCTACTTTAACTCCTTAAGTGTGGAACTTTCTGAATAATTCACTACTGTAAAATAAAGTTGTTGTTTTTTTTGTAAAAATCAGTCTAATTACTTCCTCCTTCTTCATTTTCATTTTCAGATTCAGATTCATTGGCACTACTTTCAGAGGTCAACAACAAGATCAACACTGGCTTCCTGATGACATATTGATAATGTCATCCCCTTGTAATCAAGGGGTCCCAGGTCCGATACTCGGTGGAGACACATGGCACAGTGATTTGGATCCCACTTTAAACTACAGGTCCAGTCCCGATTAGCTTATATGCGCATAAAGTGGACTTAAACAACTTCAAACAAGTACAACAACTCAATGTTTGCATCACGCAAATTTGGTTTTTGAGCCATATTTCGGTTTTGCATTATGCACGAACTACACTGCACAACAGCAGACAATTTTTCTTATATCTAACTTATATTCTCTTTCTTCTTCCTCTTCTTTTTCATCTTCTTCCTCTTCTGCTTTTGTTTTTACTACAGCTAGCATAATCTCACCTACAGTAATTGTTATGTTTTTACCGTCTGGATGTGTATATATACGCCATCCGCAGTCGAACCTAGTCAAAGCAGACACAAAGCGTATATAAACGCCTTCCACACTGGAACAGCACATTGTGGATGGTGTATATATATGCCATCCACACATAAAGGGTTAAAGCAACTGTAACAGACTTCAGTCTTGGGAAGCAGTAGCAATGGGACATGCTGCATCAACCACATGTAACCCAAGGAAAACCTGGTCCAGCCCAATGGCATAACGATAACATCATTGCCTTCTAATTAAGGAGTCCCAGGTTCGAAAACCAGTGGAGGCACACTGGACAGTGGTTCGGATCCCTCTTGAAACTGTAGGTCCAGTCCCATTTTGAGGGGGGGGGGGTTGATGTTAACCCAGCAGGACACACACACACTTTGCCAGGATGCAAGATGGGTAAATATTACCCACAAGAAAAACTGCTTCTTAAATCTGAATAATACTTATTGTTTTGAAGCATGTAAATTATATGGTCATTGATTGTACTAATTTTATTAAGTTTGAACATTATTTATTGCATTACACAACTGTAAGAATAATTAACAATGGCAAGATGCACTTTCTCTGCTAGGATGCTTGCTGGGTAAACATTAAGCAAATGCTGATGATTATAGCAGACGAGCTGTCTGTAGTTATACAGATAGATCATCTGCAAATAAAACCACCTCAAACGAGGTAGGGTAGGGGAGAGAACACAATTTCCTTCGAGATTCACTTTGCACTTCTTTCAAATTATATTTTGTTGTCTTGTCATTCCATTACTCATGTGTTCTTTATTTCTATCTTTCTTTCTCTCCTGTTGACAGGTTGGTTGTAAAAATGGCCCTAGAGACCAGAAAAGAGCCTACAAAAATGAAGAAGGATATTAGTGTTCTTATTCCCAATATGACCCTCTCTCTCACTTTATACTTAAACAAAACTAACTTTCTCCGAGACTTTTATTTGTCATTGCGTATGCAGCTAGAGCTGCACAAGTAATGAAGTAATGTTTCAAGTAACAGATCAACAACTGTTTTAAATGAATGTACTTTTTCATCTTAAGTTTGTAAATTATCCTTTCATCTCATTGTTATATATAAGGTTGTTACTTTCTGCATCTATTTCGTGCTATTTAGTTGAGTTTTAGAATGGTAACAATGGTATTTGCAAATACGTTCTGTGCACAACTTAAATGATAATACATTGTTTTTTCAGATGAGAACAACTGTACATTGACTGTGTTGGGTGATCTGCAGTTCGTAAGTACTTGCATCTATTTCTCTACCTATTTATGGATAAGAGTTCTTTCTGCATGTTTATATTCCGAAGTTTGTATCCAAATGAATGAATTGCTTATTGCGATGATGCAAACTGCATTCCCATATTATGCAGTTGTTAACAGTACATAAGTATTGCTCAATAAGTATCAGGCTTCATATTAAGGGACTGTAAATATTGATGCAGAACAGAGAAATTTTGGGGGTGTGGGGGAGATTGCTAATATGTTACGGTCATCCACATCCAATTTTTTTGTCCAAGCACAGGAAACTTATTTCAACAAACTATAGAGAGCTCTAGTTGAATGCATTGACTGCAACATATCCAGATGGGGGCAGGGGGGAGAACTTGACTCTACATTTCACAGTAACAAATATTCTTAAAAAGACAAGGAAGGAAATAATTCACATCATAAGAATCATAATTGTATGCCCTGGAAAAACTAGTTATTTTTATTTTTATTTTGACTTGCTTTTATATACTACCCACTATGTTCTAACAAATAACAACATTTATTTAATTAAGTGTCTAAATAATTGTTACCTCTTCGAAATGCTGGGTTGTCATAGTGGATTTCAAGCCTGAAATAAGTTGCTTTATTTTCATCAGCTAGAGGCAGGCCAACATGTTCAGGAAAGAATTCTCCTGAAAATAAAAACTAATTATGTAATATTCATGTTTCCATGAATTAAAAAAATACATCCAACACCTGCAAATATAGTATGAGACAAACTCTCAGTATTCAACTGAAGTAAAGATTATTTATTTGTAACTGTTTATTTTTATACACCCAAAACAAATACATCATCCACAAAACATATTAGTTTTGTTCTGCTAATTTCAGTAGCCTTATTTTTATCTATCATCATCTATTTTTGAATTTTTTCAAATGTGGTAAATATGTAACTAAAACAATTTGTCACAACTTGGCCCAAAAGTTTCAACTAGAAATTGTATATAGTGAGTCTCATGATACTCTTAGTCCCTGACCTCCGTGTATATAATCCTGGCCTGGTGGTGAAATCAATCGCGATCCTCGAATAGTAAATATTTGTTTTGGGTACATTAATGACTCGTTGCACTTTTCGTTTCTTTGAAACATGAATGACTACAGTGGAACCTTGATTATACATTTTGCAGGGGACTGAGACAACAGAACTTAAAATGTAGTAAGACATAAAATCCAAGGCAATTTTTTAATATTATTATTATTGGGATCTTAAAGATAAAGTGAATAATACTAGAAAATATAAAATCCAGGAATATTAAGTCAGGTTCCACTGTATTTAATACAGAAGTATATGCACCTACATCCCCATTATCCCATGTATGTTAGTTGGAAATTTAATAGTGGCAGCTATTTATTCTCAAATGATACAAAAGAGATACCGCTATGTACACCCTTCGATGTAGTCACCAGCATTGTGTACAACTCGTTGCCAGTAATGTGGAAGTCATAGTATTTCTGTAGCAGTGCCTGTTCTGTTGATGGTTTGAATGGAGCAGTCTATTGCCTGAAGAATCTCTGGAACAGTTCGGAAGCTTCATCTTAAGGATCAAATGAAAGTCACAGGGACTGGTAGAGCATCTGCCAGCTCCATCGAGCAAACAAATCAACTACAGGTTGCACAGCATGTGTCAGAGCATTGTCCTGCAAAATTATGGAAGGATTCAGCAGAAAGTGTCCGCTCTTCATTCGCAGTGCAGGTTGCAGGTTTATGTTCCAAAAATGAACAGTAATACTGTGCAGTGACAGTCTGTCCTGGAGGTATGGCAAGAATCACCATAACTTTCACATTAGGGTGGTTCTGACTAAACAACTTTAGACTGCCAACTCCAACAATCTCTTCCTCTCATCACTGCGCATGTGCCTAGTGTCGGAAGGAAGAGTCCATTTACTGGGAGGTAGCTTAGGTATCAAACTAACATGTGGTATAAGTGAGAAGCACCGGTTCCGTTTCATGGTGTGTTACCACTATTAAATTTCCAACCCACGAATGTAGGGTTATTAAAAAATGAGCAGATTACAAATCTTTACTGTGGTTACACGGTAAAAGATACAAACGTGTGCTATGCATTAAACTTCCATTGGATCCCACACAGTGTCGCTGAAGCTGGTGCAAGTAAGATGGCAACTCTCAGGAACAGTCGTTCTGCATCCTGGAAATTGCAAAGTGTAATTCCGAAGTGCATGTGCATGTGCATCCTGAGCTCGATTCAAGAAGAAGGTGCTGCACCATAAGCAAATTTACGCATGTCATCAAATTTGTTGAACATAGTTGGATCTACAAAGGGAGAAGTTTTGGTCGTTTGCACGTTCCAGACATGGTAGACCAGTTAAAGCACATGTGGAACAAATGAAATATCACCATTTGTCACCACACACACACGGTGACCATATTAACCACACAAAACTTTGATTATTCCTCTCACTGGTGATGCATAGCAGATGTTCATATCTTTTACCATGTGTCCACAATAATGTGCTCCTTTTTGCCACAAAGTACTTGTTTGAAAAGTAAGCATGCGAAAATGAACACTACCTTCCGACCCAACGGCCCATGCCACAATGGGAGTAAGGCAGCTTTCCCAGTCTTCAGGCATGTTGGGTGAATAGCAGGCTGCGCCATCGTGCTGCAGGTACTTCTCAAACACAATGTTCAGTCTGGGTGCCACACATTCGTAAATCAGGATGTGGTGCACAAAGCCCTCATTACCAGGCTGAATGATAGGCTTGTACTGAAAAATATAAAAGTCAAGTTGTATTCCTGGATTCTTATAGTTTAGACATATATATCTCATATATGAAATTTTAGTTTGTTATTAACAATATCAATGTTTAACTGATTTAGGTATAACACCTTCAGGAAAAATTAAGAAGATTTTGTAAATAACCATGTACAGATTATGTTTTTGGGACCTTTCCAGTTAAATTAAAGAGCTCATTTTTCATGTATTCTTAGCCATGTTGGCATTCAAGTCTCTACTAGCATTCATTGTAGAGTGGCTGACTCTTTATTTCCAGGCATTGGTGTTCCTTTATGAGTGTCTTTTCATGAATTTCATCAAATCATCATTCGTTCTCATCATTGTGATTATCCTTTAAAGGCAGAAAGGCAACGTAAAATAAGAATAATACAAATTAATTGTGAAGTAGTTAGTAAAAATGCTAAGAAGGAATCCTGGGTGTGAACCCTGGTGAGAACATTAATGTTTCTTTCGGTTTTTCCTTCCTCTACTTCATCATTCATCTCACTGTTGCAATTAACTTACAGAAGTGGAAGAGTCACACGAAGTATAATTCTAGAGTTTTTCCCTTGTGACTTTTATAAGGCAGTGTTTTATACTCTCACGAGGTACGTTTTGTTGAATTGTTGAATGAGGATATTAGGGTATCAGCCAATATAGGTATATCAGTGTATTGGTATACCGATAATTTTACCGATCCAATATATCTATAAATACCTTATAATTTAGTGTAATGTTCTGTACATCTTTTACATATAGTACTACAACCTTTTAATCCATGCTATGAACACTTTAAACACTGCAGTCTCCATTATGTTAGTGTTCCTGTTTCAAAACCTTTTGTTCAAGCCAACCTCCATGACAAAGTGGTTAGCACTGGGTGTTATGATGCCAGGGAACCTGCATTTGAATCCTAGCCTGGGCACAGGTGTTCTTTGCGAGTGTCCCTTCTTCAATTTCAACTTATCATCATATCATCTTCATCTTCACGATTAGCCAAAAGTGGCAGAAAAGCCAAGTCAAATAAACCATATCAATCAACCAAAGTGAACTTGGCCAAATATAATAGTATTACAACCATATGACATGCCAAGGTGAGTATCTTTCATTATGATACAGTGTTGTCACATGGCACGATAAAAATTCAATAAACTATTTTCTCTATGATCTACCCTCTATACATTAAATTAAGGAAATATTAACGTCTATGCACTAAGCAGGATGCTAAATAATCATTAATTTAATTAATTTGAAATATTCTTACCCCAATCATATGATGTTTTCTTCCTAGTGGTGGAACCTTAAATATTTTACACCAGTAGATTGTGTCCATGTTGTCTGGGATGGTGAACTGCAAAGAAATAGAGATATTTGTTTCTTTTAGTTCAGCAATATTGTTTCTTGATAATTTGTTGTAATTTTGAACATAAGATGGGATTTTAACTTTAGTAGCTCTGTAGAGCAACAACCCTTTAAGAGCCAAAGCAGACTAACAAGGCTCTGGTGCCTAAGCTCACAACTACTTTTACCCTTACTTACTATGGGCCGTTTCTCAAACCGTTCTGAATTTCTTTTTAACTTTATTTCTCGCACAATTCCAACTACAAGCGAACCCTTCTCCACATATTTCAGTTGGGATACTGGCTACACACTGTCAACGTCATGAGATCTTGCCTTTGTTTGTTCAAATCTTACTGAATGTTATATTCGGGGAGTGGTCTGACAGACACACCATAGAAGTTATGTGAATCTTTTGTTACTTTGTGTTTCAAATGGCTCTTAACTCATTTTCAATTTCAGCAAAGAACTACCTCCGTCTGACAACAGATATTTTAAGATCTGGGAATTTCAAAAAAATAAAGATGCCATGGTTGCAATTTTTGACTCATTTGACTCCTTTGTATAAATTATGTAACATTTCTTTAACTAGAAAATAATAATTGAAAACTGCTTTACAATAAGTCTTCTATATCCATGTGAGCAAACACTTCAGAAATTGAAAATAGTAAAACAGCTAGCTCACAGTTCAAAATCTAAACAGCGGTCTGATAGACCCCCCTATAGTAGTTGTGTGATTATCAATGTCCATAGCAGTTAAGGGATAATCTAGGGGAAATTTGCGTCCGGGCGGGTTTTTACTTTCTGTTTAAATGTCCGGGTTTTTACTTTTATCCAATCATCATAGGTCAGAGATCACAAAGTTACAACTTTTCGAATCATTAAACGTCTGATGTTGGCAGTACTGGACGATGCGCTAAGCGTTAGTCGTTTGTTGTTACAGTTTCAAGTTCCAATCGATGTGATTTCCGCGTCATTCGTTTGTTTGTGTTTCGAAGTGGAAGTTAGAGTTTGCGAACACGGCGTAAGCTACTAATATGCCTAAAAGTTATGTAATGTTTTCGTGTTTGTGAATAAATTGATGGTGTGTGTGGCTTTCAAAGAAAATGTCCTCTTTTTAGCATTTCAAAATATGCTATGGGGTTGATGTTGTGTCACCCATACATATCATCATATCAACATTCATCTCCACTGTAGCGACTAGTCAGAGGTGACTGGAAAGTGGTAAAATAACTAAATCAATCAAACCCTGTCAAAATGACTTTTGATTGGATGAAACACAGCCGATGCACTAAGTCCCATCACCTTTGTTTTCTGGCTTTCGAGACTGGAGCCTGTTACTATTGCGCCACAGTTGTCCTCGTGGTGCTGGGTCAACACTGACATTTTGGATCAAACCCTGGATTGCTTGTACCAAAGGCAAAATCACTAATCATTCAACCGTGCAGCAGCTCTCATGAACTTTTTAATAAACTTTAAAACTAATTTATGCTTACATTAAGTTCACTTACATTATTGAGCTTTATGTCCCAGTGCTGTATTTGCGGACTGAAGTGAATCTTTCTTGTTGGTGGATTTTTCAAGTGAAGACTTCGCGATCCTCTTCTCCTTACACCATGCCATATCAAGGTTCCATCTTGGGGGTCTTCTGGGTGGTACGCCCATATCAGACGAACAGTGTCCTCCTGCATGTATGGAGTCAATTAAAATATTGGAACTTATTTAGACTACATTCATCTTTGTAGTGACTAAAAGACATAATTAGTTTGATATTCTACTTTAAAACCTAGATTACATAATAAAATTAACACAGGAAATATGAACAAAATTTTATTTCTTTAAAATTCTTTACGTATAATTTGTGTAGACAATGCTGAAAATGACAGTACTTTTAATTTAGTTATTTTTTCCATACCAATTCTCATCTGTACCAATGCTTGAAAATTGTAACAATTAGAAAGTTGTTTAAAATATTGACTAATGTGAAGGAGTGAGTATTCCTCTCCAATTATAAACGTAAATTTAACTGAGCTTTGCTTTAAATCACAATATGAAAATACCTGTTACGTAGTCACAATATATGTTTTTTCCTCATAATTTTTTTACAAAATCAATGGAAAGTATGAATTTTGCATGGCTTCCAGGATAATTAGGCTCTGTGAAAGTGTTGTGCTGCATTTTTGCATGCTCCGCTAATAATAAACAAAGCCGAGAAAGTATAGGCCGGTATCGATAAATAAAAACCAACCAATACTTTCTGATACTGATACATCGGCATTGGTATCGGCTCAACCATAATTTTTTATCTTCTTTCTTATTACGTTGCTAGAAAATGGATACGTAAAACGAGTGGAAATTATTAGGTGTGGAGATGTTTACTTGAGCTTTGGTGCTAACTGAGTAGGTGCTCGCCCCTCCACTTTGAACTCTGAGTCAACCAATAACTTCCCCCCTGGCCTCCTCGCCTTGTAATCAAGGGGTCCCGGGTTCGATACCGGTGGAGGCACATAGTGGTTTGGATCTCACTTTAAACTGTAGGTCCAGTCCCGATTAGCCTATCTGTGCATCAAGTGGACTTAAAACAAAAATTCAAATTCAAACTGTAATTGACTTGCTTGTATGCAGATGCATTTGTTTTCATGCTATGTTAAGTCGACGTACTGAAAATGTATCAGTGGCAACAAGAATAGTAAACCTTTTTTCTTACACTGAGTTCCATGTCCTCGGAGTCACATGTGTTCCATTCTCTGCTGAAGCGAACAACAGTGTGCGTGTCATTCTGATAGGCTCCCAGAAGAGAGTAGCTCTGCTCTGCATCCAATAGAGGCGCTGAATTTCCCACTGCATGGTAATCCTACAAGGAAATAACTTTTATTGTATTTTTCTTTCAAGCCTTATTTCGAATAGCAAAGTAAAGGCCATGTGTAACCTTTCCTTCCACTTAACCATATACATAAATTTATACATGAATACATTATAACATAAAGTGTATACATAATATTTTTTGTAATTGTCCAGTGGTGCCAACCTATATGGGCCTGTGAGACTCAAGCCCACCCAATAATTTTGCTCGTATTGTTATATTTTAGATGTAAAGCCCTGGCATTTAACAAAACAAACAGTTTCATAACTATACACTTAAATAATTCACCCTACCTTCGTTCGTAATATTTTTTAGAACTCCATATTTGATACTTGTCAGTGTTCTGTATTATTTACTAATCTTTGGTCATATTGTTATTATGAAAGTAGTGAAGGATAAGGGCTTATGATGTGTGTTATTTGTTGTGTGAATTTATGCAACAAATCTCTCTGTTCAACACACCCAATGTTTTCGAAAGTCTGTGCCAATTGTCCATATTAACAATTTTGATTGGATTATATATAAACAAATCAAAGTTCATTATACATATACAAAAATAATTTTACGTACATATATCATGAGGTGGATCAAATTGTTCAGTCCTCTCCTTCCCATGACTCAAGTAAATATTTAATTAATTAAAATTTTTAGTTTCAGGCAGTTACATTTTGTTCTGTAGCAATAAAACAAGTTGTTCAAAGTGCAATACTGGGTGAAGAATAAAAATTCATTACAGCCAGAAGTGGATTGTGAATGGTCAGGAAAAAAATAGTGTGCAAAAATGAATGATTTATTATTCTCCAACTATTATTTAGCTATATTTTCCTATAGTTATTGTTAGCATAATAAGAACTACTCAAGGGTGTCTACAAGATTCATTCTAGGAGGTCCAAGTAATCCATTTTTTCAGGGGGGGGCAAGCATTTTCCCCCAAACACTTCTTCAGTTTGAAGTGATAATAATTACCCAGATAAATGTATGGGCAATGCCAGAAATATTTATAAGAGAGAGAGTCACGCCAATGATGAAAATTGGATAGTGGAAATAATAACAATTACAATTATGATCGTGATATGAGTATTTATTAATATTTAATAACAAGTCTCATAAACTAATAAAAGTAAACCAATTTTATTAAAATAAATATATCATTATGTCCTTGGGGGGACTTTTTCACTCGATCCACCAGATGAGTGAATATCCAATACATGTTTCCAGTTATATTTTTACATTTCATAGAGTTAGTGAACTGGATTGCATAGTTATTCTGTTTTGAAAAGTTATGTTGATTGACCTGTCACATAAAACTCTAATTTTAGGACTCTTGAAAACTTCATAACCCATTAATTATTTTACTTCAATAGTAGAATTAATGTGAAATCATAACTTCTTCCTGCATTTTTCAGTTCGAATACTAACTGAATATCATTTCGTTTTCTGCTTTTTTTGTACCTTGAAATGAACGATTGCAGCTTCCTCCTCCCGACACCCATGTATGTGAGTTGTATAATTTTACACTGACATTCATTTTCCAGGGGTTCAACCAGTAGCGTACGCAGGATTTCATCAAGGGGGGGGGGTTATATCTAAAACTTTCTCCAAATTCACATTACCATTGTTTTATTATACTTTAATTAAATAATAATACTCATAATTAATTAATAATACTTATAATTTGTTAATTAGTTGAATTACTACTAATAATACTACTAATACCACTACTACTATTAAGTAGTAGAGATCTACATAAATATAGTATTTATGAAAGCAATAAAACGAAATTAATTTCTAGTAATTCGAATTTTAACAAATTCTAGAGCATCATTTTTTCTTTCTTACGAAATAATTGTCTACTTAACGAGATGAGACATTTTAAGTGTGAAGAAAATCCATAAAAACAAGAAAATATATTTTAAAAAATTGAAATAATGAAATTACGGAACTCATCCAAGAAGCTGCGGGGGTCTGGTCACTAGGGCATCTGACAACCATGCGGGGGGATCCGGATTCGATTCCCGGAATTGGTTGTAATTTTTCCGGCTTTGTCGCCGCATAAATATCCCCGATAATTCACATCTGGATTGTCTCACTGTTATTACCAACAAAACATTTTACAATAATTAAGCTTATTGTCGTTTGAATTCAGAAATTCAAACGTGCCGCGGGAAGGTGGACTGGTGACTGAGTTATTCATGTCGGCCTAGCCTTTGTCTATACATTAACCGCTTTCAACGAACCAAGAACTTTCTTTAGTTAATGCTCATTGTTCACACAAAAAAATAAATGATCATTGAACATTGTTGCAGCAGAGATACAAAACAACTTTTTTCTCTTTAAAATCATAGTTGCCCTTATACATTATTTTCAAGAATTCGTGTTTATTTTCAAGGCATTCAATCTTAAAGACGCGTGTTTGGAATGCTGTCCTTTTCTCCGTGCTGCATGGGAATAATAATTCAAATTATATTATTATTATTATTAGTAGTAGTAGTAGTAGTAGTACTGTCGCAGGTCCTTGACAGTGATAAATTGGTCATTTTTATTTTTTCCACAGCATTTTTCATAATATTTCAAAAGCTCAAGGGGGGGGTTTAAACCCCGTAACCCCCCCCCCTTGCGTACGCCACTGGGTTCAACATCCCCCAATTGCCACCCTACTCCAGATACCCATGCTACTATTACAAATAACAACAACACTAACATTGAGTATTTATCTGCTTCAAGATGAGAGCCTATGTCCTTGCATTCCGTGAAGCAAAATGAAAATGAATTCGTGCACTGCCCCTTAGCCCCAGCTTAGGGTTGCCACTGGACGTGACAAAGGAGGAGAAGATGACAGGAAAGGGAAACAGAACCGTTCAGAATACACAAAGGTACAAGTTTCCTTCAGCTGAAACGGAAGAACTAAAGCGGCCGGAAGTGAGTCACCCCACCTCGCACGTGGGCGAATAAAGAGTTGCATTTTTTCTCATTTCCTCCCCAATCCAGTTACCCTTCAACCTCAAGAAGGGTGTTTAGTTTCGTCGGACATGATTTTGATATCCCCGAACTTTTTGCAAGCCAGTGTTGCCAGTGCCTTACAAGATAAAAATCACTATACTAATAATATCCTGCAGTTCAAAAATGAGAACGTGTTCAAGCGAAATCCTTGTTCGTCTATTGTTAAGTAGGGCTGGGCCCCCATGTATCGGTATCGGAAGATTTCGGTTGAATTTGATTTATCGATACCGGTCGATATCTTTCCGGTGTTTTGATCATTAGCGGGGTCCCCAGAAATACCGCGTGACACTTTCGCGGTCTATTTATCCTGGAAGTTATGCAAAATTCGAGTTTCCGATGATGTGCCAATATTATATACAGGGTTATTAAAAAAGAATGGTACAAAAGTAAAGTTATTTTATTTTTAAGTGAAAAGAGATACAAGAGCAATTCTGGTGGGAACGAAGAAAGGAAGGTTGTAAATTTACTTGGGCAATTATAAATGTTGGATATGAGCACCCTGGGTAACACGGCAGATGCCAAAACGATAATCCTATCGTTCCGGGAATTTTTCTACTGCACAGACATCCAGTTGATTCAAACTTCTGCACCCAGCGTGTAATGCAGTGTCTATGTGGTGGTCGTTTCTTGAAATTCGCACGAAAGTGTTTCTGAACTGTAACAACTGCCCCTGTTCGTGCAAATTCCATTACGCAATATGCTTGCTCTACCTTAGTTGTTGCCATTTTAGCTATCAACAAGCGGCTCTAGAGGATTTTACGTTAACTACAACCACAGGTTATAAATTTACAACAACCTTCCTTTCTTCTTTCCTACCTTCCTACCAGAATTGCTTTTGTATCTCTTTCCACTTAAAAATAAATTAACCTTACTTTTGTACCATTCTTTTTTAATAACGCTGTATAAAAAAAACTATATTTTGTGCTTACATAACTTGATCACTTTAAAGCAAAACTCATGTAAATGGATGCTTATAATTGAAGTGGAATATTTACCCAATAATATACCTAATGAATAGAGCTCGGAAGTTGATGACCTAAAAAATATTTAAAAAATTACTTATAGAATTGACCTTAAAATAAAAGAAAATGACGTAAAATGACCTAGAAATAATTTTCGATCTTAAAATCAAAAACTTGATTTTTGCATAAATTACACGAGAATAGTTGATTGATTGGATTGTTTTAAGTCCACTTTATGCACAGAAAGGCTAATCGAGACTGGACCTACAGTTTAAAGTGGAATCCAAGAGAACAGTTGAAAATTTCGATGAAACTCGTTGTGTGGTGGTTTAAACTTTCGAAGCAAAAGGGGGCGGGGGAGCAATTGAAGTACTATTTTTTTCTTTATACACTTTTTCATTCACCGTATTTTCTATTATTATCGAACTTTACTATGTCAGGAAATTTAAATCTGTAAGTTGTGTTAGAGTCAGACTGCATTCGGAACATCTCCAGCTGACTGCGCGAGTCTAGCCAGCGAGCCTACGAGCAGTGTACAGCGTGAACAATAGAGTAAGTAAGCTATAGGCGCAGAGTAGAGATGACGTCGGCGTTTCACTTCTTGATTGGAGGCGTCGGGAGTTGTGACTCGCTCCCAAGGTGCAAGCGCAGAACGGCCAGAGCTGTTACGGAAATAATCTCACTCTACCTCATGTATTTAAAATTCACGAAACAACAGAGGAAGAAGAAATAGGGTCGATTTCTCCATGTAGGAAGTGAGGAAATTCCTACAGTTCATTCTATACTTATTTCCAGTTCTCTACCTTTTTTTAGGAGTTTAATGCGTGTTATAACATTTTGAGCGTAATGTACGTATAATTGTCTAGGTTAGCTACTGTCAAGAGTTGAATGATGTCCCTCGCTCCAGCCGCAGCCCAAAGTCGATGGACACACAGGCTTTGCTACCGCTCGCTGAGGAACATCGGCGGTCATCCTACAGACAGATGGGTGGGGGTGGAAGAGGCAGTGTAAGGGAGGGGGAGATGGTTGTGAAGATCAGCGAGGGCTGAGGAACCAGCAAGTATTTCCTCAATCAGTGATGCCAACACCAGCTAAATGGTACTAAACCTAGCACAGTTTGATCTTCCTTGGCAGCTCTTGAGATAATGGCAGAAATCTAGCATAATCCGCAAGCGCGAGTCCATCGAATTCAAAGGAATATGTTTTCAGGAAATAAAAATAATATCATGTCCAAATGTTGCTTCTACTTTACCAGCGGACATATTTCAAACGAAAGGGAGTGTGGCTGACCCAGCGACAGTTTTTTTTTACAATCATGCACGATCCATTCTCTATCTTTCCTTTATCCTGCTCGGTTTAGTTCATGAGGAAATTTTAGGGCAGGATATAGGTAGAAAGTTAGGGGTAAACAAACAATTTTCTCGAACCTTTGAAAGTTCTATCAAGAACTCATTTCGTTTGTTGAGCCATTGTAAACAATTTTGTGGGAATATACAATATTACATAACCGTTAAGTAACGCAGGTTCAAATGTCGAAATGTAGGTGCATAGTTACAGTTATCCGAAGAAAAAATAACTAATAATAAATTCAAGCACAATTTAGAAGCATTTGGCATAATTTCATAGTTTAAGCACAACTTTTTATTATCTTCAAACCACAGGACAACAGGTAGGGAGACAAAAATCAAAATTCTTGCAAAATCTGAATTATCGTTAATGTTATTTTCGTGGGTTTTTATAGGTTCACATTTAAATATTTTATAGCTCAAGGGGGGCAGGAGCCCCTTCATCTACCTTGTGCATGGACCTGCAGCTAACATTCTAAATACAATTGGTAGTACAAACAATACTGTGATGGTAATTGAACGCATTTTTCAAACCCTCCTCGGTTTTCCAATGTACTACCAATTGCATTTAGAATGTTAGCTGCAGGTCCATGCACAAGGTAGATCAAGGGGCCTCGAGGAGGGTTTGAAAAATGCGTTCAATTACCTTCACAGTATTGTTTGCCATAACTTCTTCCTACACTCCAAAAAATTCACAAGTCGCCACTGGGAAAATAAACCTCAAAATTGAAGAAAAATGCAATAGAAACGGCAAAAAATACTGGAAAATGACTTAAATGCCGAACATGACCAAAAAATGAAAAAAAAATAAAAATTAAAAAAAAACAATGGACTGATATCAGGCTTAGTATTGTTTTCAAGGCTCAGAAAAGAAAATATGATTTTTCATCAACTTCCGAGCCGCATTAATCAATATATTGAACAATTTTTGATTGTAATAATTTTCTATAGGGGAGTCGGAGAACACAAATTTTGCCAGCACTGGTTCCAGAGTAGAGTGGTTTGCAACACTGTCGAAGGTGCAAGCGGCTGGGTCCTCATCGCCCGCAACTTCCTGTCATAAGTGACTGCTCGGCCTTGCAAGTGAGTGTCCTCCCGTGTCACGGTGATGGGCAGAGCACGGGATTTCAGGCATGAAAGACGTTGCGTTAGAGGAGATACTCATTTGTTTCGTCTGCTGACGCGACGGACAGTAATTTTGGCATGATTATGATCAAGTTGGGTACATGCAGACAGTGGCGTGCTCAGGATTACGTATATTGATTGATTTTGTTTATTTGACCTCGCTTTTCTGCCACTTTTGGCTAATCGCGAAGATGAGGATGAGATGATGAAACTGATGAAGGCCGGAATTCGAATCCTGGAACGCCAGGTGGAATAATTTAGTGTAAAATGCAGGATCCACAAGTCAGATTCTGTCACATAATCCAAAATAATATAAATTTGTTCACAAGTTTAAAATCCTAGAAATGAGATTTTTTTATGGAAGGAAGCGCGTCAAAGTTAATATACATTTCAGCAAACAAACGGTTTGAAATGTATATCATACATCGAACGTGCCAAGTAGAATTGTTGTCCAAGGCACTGGCGTGTACGCAGGGGGAGCTGATGTGGCTACAGCCCCTCCAGAAATTGTAAGGGAAACAAAACTTTCGAATGAAAGCAGTAAAGAACTCGGGGAAAACCGAATTGGTAAAATACTCCCGACTACCATTTTGAAGACGAAAATTAAAAATAGTGTTTACGAAATATTATGTAATGTCTCCCGGTCTTCCTAGAACACAGCTGTGTAATATCTACCTTTACAATTCCGCCTCACCCCCCTCGAAAAAATCATGCGTACTCTAGTGGTCCAAGAAGATATAATAAGCGGTATTTGATTATTAATATTACATGGTTTCTAGTACTATTCAATTTTATCAACGACCTGACTCCCCCTGTGAAATTTGCCGGCGATACCCTTGATTTCAGCCATTATGATAATCGGTGTTGTGCATATAATTTGCGCTCGTCTTGCAACCCTGCAAGGAAAGATCACCTGTTACTGTCAGGTGCGAAGGAACACAAAGTATATTTTCTCCTGTTGTAATGTCAAACTGCAGATGTCCAACTTCTGTTTTGTTTTGACTGCTTCCAGTTTCAACTCTGAACAGAAAAGGTCGTAAATACCTAGGATATTTTGACCCGCCATAAAAGTCAAGTTTAGAAAGAAGCTACAAGTAAATGTAAACTTGTAACCGGTTGTGCGAGACGGACGGTTGATTTTACAGGGTTTCAAAGTATAATAGCAGGTTATTCCGTGCTATATAGATGTTTTGTAACTCTACTGAACTAAAAACTCTCTTTGTGTTCAAATCACGAACCATTTCTTCACCACTACCGTAGATACCCAACATTTGCTCTGTGTAATTCACCAACTTGTGTGCTTTTGTGTTCAGCAAGAAATCTAAGCATTGTATGGAGAGCTCAATACGTTTAATTTAACTCTTAATTTTAAACTGAAATACATTCTATTGTGTTACAGATTCAGTCCGCCAATTCTTAGAAAAATATACCTTCGTGTGAAATGGATCCATATCTTCAATTAAAGTCGGACCTTGGATGGCAATGGGAACGACATTCGTGCCCTCTGGTGGCAAGAGCGAACAGCAGAAACGGGCTGATGATGACGTAAACATAACACACGTTTGTAGCAGCCAATGAAAACGTTCTCTATACTAAATAACCCTCGTTTTATGTACAGGCAGAGAACTTTGATACACAATGCTCTGCTTTTTCTCTTTCGTGATGTAATCAACAAAACATTGATAAAGGAGCGAGTGAAGGAAAAGAAGAAGAACGAAAAGGAATTACGCAGCAGTTTAATTTCCGTTAACATATAATTCGTTGGGTAATTGAATGAATGGAAAGCAAGATCAAAGCATATTTCCACGACAAAGAGCGACATTGTACTGTTTTTCGTAGGAAGTGTTTTTATTTCCGTTCTAAATGCTACATAATAAGATGATAATGCTACAGCCTTGAGTTACGCATTTGTACGAGGCAGTGCCACCAACTGATAACGGGCCTGTGGGGCTCGAACCCACCCAATAATTTGCCTGTTGTTATATTCTATTTTAGAAATAAAATCTCCGTGCTTAAGAAAAAAAAAGTTTCATCATTATATATTTAAAGAATTCTCAGAACTTACTGACTGACTGAGTGTTATCAAAATATTTCATAATATTTCTACATTTTTTTGGCCAAGGAACACACAAGGAAGCCATTTTAGGGAAAATCCGAAGGCTACCTATGACCAGGGGCGATTCCTCCATGTAGGAAGTGAGGAACTTCCTACAGTTCATTTATACTTATTTCCAGTTCTGTACTTTTTAAGAGTTTAATGCGCGTTACAAAATAATGAGTGCACTGCAGGTTCACTACTCAACTGTCAACAGTCAAAATGCTATCACTCGCTCGCTCCAGATCTGCTGCCATAGGACCGTCTTTGCCTGCCGCTGGGGAAGGTTTCTCGTCATACTACGGCATGATACTAAGACTAGCACTGCCCCTCACCCATCTGGCTGCAATACATGGTTCTAAGAGTTCTACTGAACCCATTTTATTGAATGGTCCAAATTCCTAATGTTGCTAAACTATAATAAATAAATGCAGTCCACAACTCCAAAATAGCTGCATAAATTAAATTTAAACTACTACAGCAATCAGAAAATGATAATGGTAAATTAATAATAATTGTATAATAACAATAATAGACCCTATCATAATTTTTAGCGTAATGTAAGAGTTGAAACAGCACTTTTCCTTATCAGGAGGTTGATATTGTCAAAGCTGTTCTCAATCAACACATGACAGGTAGGGAGTGCATGCAGCTAACATCACAAATGCAATGGCTAGTAGGGCTACAAGGTGCAAGCGATACGTGTAACTGTGTAATTGAACGCATTTTCGAAAATTTATCTCAGTCTGTTTACTACGGGTGTGCGGGCCAGAATTTTTTTGATCGGGACGAGAAATATTTTTAATTCCGACATTCGGGACGGGAAAAATTCGCCATTTCCCGACGGGAAATTTCCCGAAGTTCTGAAAATCTCGAATTCTACACGTCATTTTCAACTTAAGTGAGTAGCGTCGTCGCCTTGTAATCAAGGGGTCCCGGGTTCGATTCCCGGTGGAGGCACATGTGGTTCGGATCCCACTTTAAACTGTAGGTCCAGTCCCGATTAGCCTTACTGTGCATAAAGTGGACTTAAAACAACAAATCAATCAACTTAAGTGATTGCTTTTGCATTTCTGGAATAAAAACAATTTCCGAAAAGTTCCAGACACTTACAGTGCAGAAATCGTCGAGTATTAACAACTTTTTAAAATGACCATTCGGTATTTCCCGACTGCTCGGGATCCCGAAAAGTCGGGAAATCATTTTCCGAAGTCGGGATTGGGACGGGATTTTTTTTTTCCCGGTCCCGACTTTTCGGAATCCCGCACACCCCTACTGTTTACCATAACTTCCTACACCCAAGAAAATCCACGAGTCTCCCGCCACTGCTTATGACAGCATAAAATTACAAAACAAATCTCAAGAGTTCAGCTCACTCAATTCTGGCGCTACTTATCGTACAAGGCAAATTGTCCATTTGTTTCATCATATCATCCTCACCGTCGCGATTAGCTAAAAGTGGCAGAAAAGCGACGCTAAACAACAAAAATCAAATCAAATACACACACATCACAGAGATAGACATTATCGTTAGTCAATTCTTTATCATTACAGGGAGCAAACCATTCAGCTCTCCGGAAAGGGAGATTGAAGGAGCAAGGGCCACCGCAGGCGTGGAGCGTTGTCTGTAAACTACGTGCTCTTGTAATGTAAATATGCAGTTTTTACGTGCAAACAATCTGTGCAGACGCACATCACCTACCCCGATCTACCCAGTCTGGAACAAACTTTGAGCGTAATACGAGTGGGGAGGTCTATCTTCAGAAGTGGCAGCTGCACGCATTGTGGAGGGGAGGTGAGTCTGACGCGACTTTTAGGAGCACGCGAAGTTTCTTCGCAACACATGCGTGGCGCAGGGCGGCCTGTCATTTCCCACAAAGCCCAGGGACTTTCTGAGGCCCGGAGGTCGCAATGTGCGAGCCGACAATTGTTCTTGGCTTGCACATGGCACGCTTCTCTCCTTGTGAAGTGGGACGCCAGATGTCACTAGCAGAGCCCATGTTCTCTTTTGTCATTTGATAACCTGCACGACGGGACTGCACTTGTAAAGATGAGTAGCCATTTGTGATATTAGAAAATGATGCATCAAGTTTTGTAATTATTCCAAGTTATTTCGGACAACGAATCGAAATTCTAGTGTGTATTTTAGCACCCAAAAGATTTCTTGACATTTCAAGTATACATAATCTTACGTTTTAAACTGAGATTTTGGCATATCTGTGCATATTTTAGTTATACTCATATGTTGACAGTTTATATGCATACGTTAGCATAAGGTCAAATTTTGGCACTTAAGTGATTATTTTTTGCATTTTACACTCATATTTTGTGCCGCCTCCGTGACGGGTGTTCAATGTGAGTGTCACATCACCAATATCACTCATCCTTTTTTTTTTTTTTTTTTTTTTTTTTTTTTTTTTTTTTTTTTGTCAGGATTTGTGTATCCCAGCATATTGTTTATTTAACATTAACTGGAATCGACAATAATTTACAATACTGTTACAATAATTACTTTTCTTTACATCAATATTTTACAAAAACTAACGCAACTGTCGCGTTAGTACAATTTACAATGTTCCCAGAAAATCCCCAAAATCTACTCACTACTACATATATATGAACATTCACAATCACAATCATTACATTAACTTGATTGTCATTTCATTTATCTGGTTTATATAAACAGTCATGGACGGGGAAGTGAAACCCTCTCTACTCTGGGTTTTATCTGACCTATAGCTTGCACTAATGGGTCACATGGTACCTTACGGTGCCAAAGCATCGACTAACTGGGTAATCACCCGTCGTCGTGTCGACCGGTCCGGCGCTTCCCGGATTGTTTGTAGTCCCTGGAGGAGCTGTATCAGGCCTGGGAGTATGTCGGGCTGCGCCAGTTGACGGAGTAAATCCAACAAGGACGCATGATCTGGTGTCGAAGGAGCTGCTTGGCGAGAAGGCTGTCGAGCTGTGGGAGGCCGTCGGTCTCTCCTACTGGGTGCTGGCTTCTGATTGGTCTGACTGGTTGTAGTTCTGGGACGGTAATCTCTGGCTGGCGTCTTCACCGGTACGTCCTGTCGAATGGGTCGTGGTATGACCTGGCGTTTTGGGTCCGATTGGGCCCGTCGTTCTTTCTTTACGTTTTGAAACAGGGAGCACCCCCTATAACTGGCGTAGTGAGATAATCCGCAATTTGCGCATCTTGGCAAGATAGCTTGGTCCTTGTTCGGGCAGTCGGAGAATTTATGTGGCCCCGCGCACTTCACGCAGCGAGGCGTAGCAAAACAGTGACGCTGGCCATGCCCGACCCTCTGGCAGGCATGGCATTGAAGAATCTGCTGGGAGTGGTATTTTTCCACTCTAATCGTGTAAGGTCCTAGATGATCAAGCTGGTATATTTGTTGTGACTTCTCAGTTCGAGGCAGTACAACCATTATCAAAGGTAGCGGGCGTCTGGTCGAAGCGGGTCCGTGGGAGCCCTGGACTGCAGTTGGTGTTGTCGTCTGACGTCGAACTGGGGCAGTTAGGCGACTGATACTGTGGATGGTGAATCCATATCGCCCTGTCAGGAAGGTTTGAATATCTTGTAGATTTACATCTATCGGAAGGAATCGGAAGATTACTTTAAGTTTGTCGGCAGCTGACGAGCCGTACGCGTGTCCAATGTTACTTTTCGTGAGGAATTCACGGATAGCTGTGAAGTCCTTTTCATCGCATGCCTGTACTCTACAGCAGCCTCTGCTGTAGATAAAACTAGCGTTAGGAGCAATATGGTCGTGAATGTCGAGTGATATCTTCTGAGTTGTCGTGTTGTAGATGGTTATGCAAGGTGGCCTGCGAGTCTTCACTGGGTCACCGGTCGGCTGCGACTCTGGTCTGCTGTCATCGTCTGACTCGCTGGTGGTATCTGCATCCCCCTCTTTTTCTGGTCGGACTCTCTTCTTCCGTCTCCCCTTTTCCATGGCTGGGGTGGTCGGGATCGAGCAGTTTCCGTGCTACCACGGCGAAGGAAAACTTCCGAGGTGCTTCGCCTTCGGCATCTCGGTGAAGGATGAGGGCACTCATCCTGCTTTCGCTATTGCTTATATATCAATAGTTTCGTAGCTACGTAAGTCAATTAAACTATTAATAATATCTAGACAATGGCGAAAGCAAACCACACGAAGATTCACGTGAATACTTTAGAAGAAATTCTAAGCTGATGCAGTTTTTCAAATTTTGAAATATCATAACGGTTTTTCGAAACAAGAGGAAAATTCGAGAAAGCTGCCCTGCGAAAGGTCCAGCCTTAAATACATAATACCTTCATATTTTGGTATTTTATGTGCATATTTTGGCATTTAAGTGCATATTTTAGTGTTGTTGTGGAGTGGCGAAGCGTGACACTTTAACGTAGTCATAGCAAGATTTGTCAAACGTCAGGGGCACAATATTTATCTGCGATAAACGCCAAGGTCATTGCCAATTCAATGTAAAAGCACATACCACAGACCTAACGACTTCAAAAGACATAATTCTATCCCATACAATGAATTATTAAATATGACTGAAACTGAAATGGAAACACCTCAATTGTCGCGTTTGAAGGTAGAGGTCCGCCTCCAGTTTTTGTTTTGATAAAGAAAAGCAGATTTCATATCGCTCAATATGTGCTTTTCCTCTTAACAAGTGGATATAGCAGACATTCGCATTGGCGTGCCCAGGATTTTCGAAGGGGGGTTACATATACTTTTTAGTAGTCATTCCTCCTGTTCCTGCCTATCACGATTTTTTTCTTTTTTAAGAATATTGAGCTTAAGCAGGGATTATGACCCTCACCAACACCTCCTTGAGCACGCCACTGGACATGCGGAATAATCTTGATGGCTCCAGAGAAACCCTGCCGTGGCTGCAAACATGGGGATGGGGCTTAGAAAAGGGCCTGTTATGACCCAGGTCTGTCTGTTCGGAAGCGTTCGGCTGTTCTCGGCACCGGCAGAGACCAGAGGGATTCGCACCACTTCTGCGATGAGCTGAGGCTTCTACCACCATTGCTTTCAATAGGAAACTTGACGGGAGGGTTCAGCGCGAGAGGTAATAGTACTGGGCCCTCATTTCGATGCGCTGAGATTAGCGAATCTCTTGCGTATTTCGAACTGTTTCATGTTGTCGCTTGGCTTATTTCGCACAAATATACGAGTATTCTGGCATTTTTTTGTTTTTTACTTCTCTGAAATATTTAAAATGCAGTATTTTTATTATCTTGCTTGGTCATCGCCGCATCTCCCGATGACCGGACGCTTCGCCTCTGTTGTTGTGATATTTCAGTGCATGTGACATTCTAATTGCTTCTGTAAAGCCTTCCTCTCATGTGATAGGTATGCATAGGGACATTGAATTTTCGCGATGCGCGAAATCGCGAAATGTGAAAAAAAGATGAAATTTTGAACATTGTGCACGTAACTACACCCCCAATGATGAAATATGCATGAGTTTTATTCGCGAAGTAATGCGAAATGTGTGCTTTTCTACGAAATGAACGCTTTTTCGCGAAATAACCGTATAATATCATCAAATTAAGTAGAAAACACGCAAAAACCGGCCATCAAGGTTGTGCGCGCAAACTGTCGATTTGTAACGAAACGTTTGCCTAAAGTTTCCTACCACTTGCAGCTGAAGAACGTTTTATCTTCGATCACATGAGGAAGACGCTGCAAATTTGGATTTCCCATGCACATAATCTCAGTTTGAAAACAAACTTCGCTCCCTGTCAAGCTGCATTCCTTTCTTCCCCGAATGTCTACTCAAATTCCAGTTTCATTGAACTTGCTAGCTGTAGCAGCGATAAGATTAGTCTGTTCCCGTACATCAAGGGAAACAATGGTGTCATTTGTGTTCAGTCATGAATTAATTTTGTTTATCATCATGTGATTTTCAACATGTGTTTGTGTATGTGCAGTAGTGATTATTTTATTTGTTGGACAGCAAGGATATCCTTTAATTAAATACATACAATGAATAAATCACTTGAGATATGCAATTTAGAAATGAAGTGATTTTGTGTTGATGTTTTCTTTCTGGTTGGACAGCTAAGTACTTGTGTATGTGTATAGCATATAAAAATGAAGTAGTTGATCAATTTATAGCTCTTTCGTATGTTGTTTCCTCTCATAATGAAAAAGTGTGTGCCAATTTTTTTTTCCACTGCTGGTATATACCGCTGATCTAATATTTTATTTACCACTCTCCTCACTTTTTATTTACCATAAATTTGTCTCCCTAGGTATGCACAATAATGTATTACGCATAATAGATAGTTTGGAATTGCTCTTCCTGGCGAAGTCGTCAGCATCATACGCTACAGAGTCAAGAGGACCCAAGTTCGAACCCTGGTCCAGGCACGATTGTATTTGCCAAGTTCGTTTGTCCATAGTCAAACGCCAGGGGTCCCGGGTTCGAATCCCGGCCTGGGCATGGATGTTTGTGAGTGTCCATTCATTAATTTAATCACATCATCACTCATCCCCATCTTCGCAAATTAGCCAAAAGTGAGACAAAAAGCGAAGTAAAATAAAGCAAATCAATCATAGTCATCATCGCGAGTAACCTGATAGAAATGCGACGTAAAATAACAAAAAATATATTTCAACAAGGGCTGAAGTCAGGTGTATCCCCCCTCCCCCATCCTGCTCAACCCCGCCACTGGAGCACGCGTAAGCTCCGCCATGGTGCCTTATGCATTTCGTTTGCGGCTCACGTGGATGGCTGCTGTGTTTAGACAGTGGAACGTTTAGATGTGCAACCACCATTACGTCTGCTGCTGTTAATGAAAGGTGGGAGAGAGATCTGGTTCTTTTACACCGGACAGTGTGGCAAGCTCATTCACAAAAAAATCCCTCTTCCAATAAAAGAAAATCCCTTTCGGTGAAACTGTCTCTACACGATAAAGATTACATTGAAATTCTATCTTTCAGTGGAAATTTTAGCCTTTTCAGAGTAGAAAGACACGGAAAACAAAATTGGGAAAATATATAATGTTTTAAAAATGAGGTTTCATCCTCATCCATGCGATTTGCCGGCCTCCGTGGCGAAAAGTGGTGAGCACACCGCGTAAGACGGCAAAGGTACCGGGTTCGAATTTCGGACTGGACGTGTGTGTTCGTTGTGAGTGTCTCTTCATCAATGTCATCATATCAGTCATTGTCATCTTCGCGATTAGCCAAAAGTGGCTGAAAAAGCGAAGTAAAATAACCGAATTAATAATTCATACTTAGCGGTTTGTTAAAAAACGACGGAAAAAAACGAAAATGGAATTATGATATAATGAAGTGAACAGGACAACAACAAAAGAAAGGGGAAAATACTCGTAAAGTCAGAGCTTTATTCAAGATTTCCCATCGAGTTTGTTTGCAGAGAAAACCTAATCGGGACTGGACATACAGTTTAAAGTTAGATCCGAAGCAAGGACGTATTTAAGGGGTCCGGACCCCCCCCCCCGAAAGATTTATCAAATACTAAAATTAAATAATGAAAAATATATTCCTTTAGCCGTTTTTGTATAATTTCCTCTGAACTTATTGTAAGACAAGGATTATATTGGGATCATACGGCTTTGAAGGACAGGAAGGACGTATTTAAGAAGGGATCCAGACCCCCCCCCCAAAGACTTACCAAGTACTAAAATTAAGTAATGAAAATATTAACATTTGTTGCATAATCGATGGTTAATACTTTCCTCTGAATTTTTTACAAGGCAAGGATTACACTGGAATCATACAGCTTTGAATGACATTACAAAGAAGATTTATGTACACTACTACTCAAAATAATATGCATAAAATATTAATCAGAAACTTATTTTTCTCCAACTACATGCAACATCATTTTTATTATTCGATAAATATTCAATTATTCATTTATTTGACATTAATTTCATTTGCCAGGGCACTTGTTTATGTAAATTATTCCGATCTTAACTACAGGTAAGCTACGTAATGAATATGCACTCTTATAGCTCTATTCTTATATAGTCTTTTTACCTAATCGTGTAATAATAATATAATATTAATTTATGTATTGTAATTAGTATTAATTTGATTTATAATTATTTTAATATGAACATTATTATTAATAATAATAATATTAATAATATTGTTATTCCTGAGACACTTGGTTCGGACCCATCCCCCCCGAAACATATTTCTAGATACGTGTCTGATCCGAACCACTGTCTGCCACCACTGGTAATAGAATGGATTTTATATGGAGGGGTGTAACTTTGTTTCGGGAGAGTATGAAAGTCAGTTTGGCGCCAACGTGACCATAGACTGCGGTTTTGTGAATAAATAATGGGAAAAGAAAGATTTAATTGAATTGAGTTGGTTTATTCACTTCGCTTTTCTGCCACCTTTTGGTTAATCTTGACGATGTGTGAAAGATTGGAGTGAATTGGATTGATTTTAAGTCCACTTTATGCACAGTAAGGCTAATCGGGACTGGCCCTACAGTTTAAAGTGGGATCCGAACCAGTATGTGCCTCCACCGAGAATCGAACCCGGGACCCCTTGATTACAAGGCGACGACGCTACCACTGCGCCATCGGGGAGGCCGCGCGATGTGTGACGATATGATGAAATTCGTAAATGGGCACACTCAAAGAACATCCACGCTCAGCCAGGGATTCGAACCTGGGGCTCCTGGCGTCGGAGCGCTCTGTGCTAACCACTCTTCCACGTAGATCGGCGAATTAGAAGTTGAGGAAACTAAGCAAGCAACCTCAGTGTTTGGCACTATAGTAACATTTGTTTTTTTCTTTATTAATAGAAATTTCCACCCTTTTCAATACACTGGTTCTTTTCCATAAAAACAATCCTTCACGCACACAAATTTTAATTTTTCAAAACGCACCCGTTTCATTTTTCCCAATTAATTTTGTCATTGCAACTTTAAGTGTCCCGATATCGTCATTCACAATATTATTTTGCCTCCAGCATGAACAATTTTTGTGTAGGATTATATTTTTCTTTGCGCAGGGAATTTTTTGTCGATATTGAGGAAAATTTCTGTGCGCAGAGGGAATTTTCCCTCTGCCTCCAACCAGGCCTCACCCTCAGACAAGAGTTAACCTTGACAACTCCTGGAAGTCAAGCCTCAGGGCTTCTCCGTCTTTTTATTTCTGCGGCGAATTTCCTGCCGAGGTGAAACTGAACTTCTCATTCGAATTACTTGTGGGCGAGCCCAAAGAGCCAGCGGGTTGATGGGCGTGTTAGCGGTTAAGTGCCCATTGGGAATACACTTGGAAAGTACTGTAAATTGCGCTCACTGTCTCTACATACAATTTTCATTCTGCGATTACCTAACCTATTCTAATATTTTCTGAACAGCAAACTGTAATTATCTAGATAATATTTTCTAGTTACATTTGGTGAACGTTTTGGAAAATTTATCAACATTATCATCACCTGCAATTCGGACTGTAAACTCATTCCATCAATATTATCAGGCCTGCAGTTTAAGCACTAAAGAACTCGCCCGTCATCCTCAGTCGAGCGGTTTAATCACCGAGGAACTGATCGACATCCTCAGTCGAACGGTTTAAATACCAAGGAACTGATCGATATTTTCAGTGTTAAGGTTTAAACTCTGAGGAACTGATCGACATTCTCAGTTGAACGGTTTGAATAAACTCTGAGGAATTCATCGACATCCTCATCGTCTGTCAAACACTGGGAGACATCGGTATATTCGATCGCAGTTTAAATTTTGATGAGCTGATCGACATCCTCAGTCCAATGGTTTAAAGAAATTGTGAGTGACATCGATATCGTCAGTCGAACGGTTTAAATGCCGACGAACTGATCAACATCCTTAGTCGAACGGTTTAAACACCGACATCTCTGAGGAACTGATCGACGTCTTCAGGGTTACGGTTTCAACACCGAGGAACTCATCGACATCCTCAGTCAAACGGTTTAAACAGTGAAGAACTGATCGACATCCTCAGTCGAACGGTTCAAACACTGAAGAACTGGTCGGCATCTTCAGTCGAACGGTTTAAACACTTAGGAATTCATCCATATAATCAATCGTACAGTTTAAACACAAGGAGTGGTCGATATCATGAATTCCATAGTTTAATCACTGGGGTACCTATCAACATCTTCAATCCAACACGTTATGCCCCGAGAGACTGATCGCTATTCTGAATCCTGCAGTTTAAACATAGGGACTGATTTATATCCTGAATCCTTTAGTTTAAAAACTGAGGGAAACTGATCATTACCCTCAGTCCTGTAAATTAAATACAGGAGAGTTCATCAGCAACTTGATTCGTTCAATTTTTGCACCGAATGGAAGGCATAAAATGCAATCCAAACAAATGTTGTCCCGAATGTCTTCATCCAACATGAGCACTGAAGAAAAACATCCACCGGTCAGTCCAAGGAAATAGACTTGTCTTGCACAAAGACCAAACCGGATCGGTCAACAGCAGAAAGAGGAACTGGATCAGTACGAACGTTTGATTTCCGCGATTAATTTCAAGCGCAAAGAGATTAATTTTCTCTTTCAAAGACATTCCTAGCGGCCATTGCCTGCTTCCTCGGCCGAAACGAGTTCTGGGAGTTTATGGCGCGATGGGGGCGACATCTATTATTCAGTTTTTGCATTTCCGTCGAGTAAAGTGCCAGGCCTGTGTTTGTCATGCAGTCGCAACACGCCCACCGTGGAGTCATCTGAATTTTAATCACCTTGGACCCTGGAAGACTGCACACGCATCCTTCGCATATGTATGTGCGACTTGGAGACACAAGACTTTGAGGGCAGTGTTGCCAGTGCGTGGCCGTTTGTTGCGGGTGGCCTGTTGAAACGGTACTACTTGGTGCTATGGTTCTTGTTTGCTTGCAGAGGCGTAAATTGGGACCTAACTTTGGGGGGCGGAGGTGAGAATCATAAGTTTTCAAGCCCATAAATAAATCATCCAGGACCATTTTGATAAATAACTCTTTCTTTTTGCTACGCCCTTGGGTGTATGTACTTAAATGTTATTTACCACGGCTACAGAAATATCTTAATCTCAGGGGATAGGTTCTTTATTCGAGAATTCCAAATAAGAAAGCGTTTTATAGCCAAGAGGATATAGTTAAATGCGGATCTATATTCTGAAAACTATACATAATACAGAGAAAATCTATAGCGAAGCTTGTATATACATTGAAATGTGTATATATATATATATATATATATATATATATATACTAATTCCAAATTTACGTCGGTTATATTCTTCTTATACATATATGAATAATTGAAAGGAAATCATCTTCTTCTTTCTTCTCGTAATTTCTGGGAAGAGGCTTCTTCTTCCTTCTTATCTTTGATTTGGGAAAAGGCTTCTTCTTCTTTTGTTTCTTCTAATTTATTGTCTTTCTTTTTAAAGCGTAATCTTATTCATTACATGTATGCGCTCGTTTTCCCCGCTTCTTTGGCAAACAATACAAGCTATACTTATAGAAAGAGTAGGGTCGACTAAACTGACAATAGCGCCACCTCCTATGTAACGACGACCAAAAGGGGAATAGCCCAGGATCGCTAACAGCAAAGCGCTGCCTATGGCCCAGTGCGTCTAATGCGCAGCCGTAAATGCTTCGGGGCGTCTAATTGAACACAGCGCCACCGAGCGACGGACAAATACAAAAGCTGACGATGTTCTCCTCGTCAGAGGATCAAAAAAAAGATATACATTTCTGAATTCATTTGCTCACTTTCCTAATTATTTCATATACGAGCATATTCTTAATTATCTTAATTGGATATTTACAACATTTTATTCACTCCTTCTATAATTTTTATACTCTTCCTTTATATATTTTTCATTTACTATAATATATATAATCGCTATTCTTCGCTCCTAGTTTTTACAATGAACTCTGCTCTTCTTTTATATGGCGTGCTGCCATCTATCGTCGCTTTCGGGAAACATTTCTTCCTTGCATTTTTCATTGTGTCGTCCGAACTGGCACGTGACATTTTGCAAAATCATAAAAAAATACTCGTTACTTTGATCCTCAGGTTCCAGGAGGTTAACAAAAGTACCATTAACTTGTAAATTTTTATAAACCCGAAAATGTTGGTGGGCAAGTGCTCTCCCTTGCAACCGCCAAGTTACACTTATCTTTGCTTGAACCGACTTCCGTGGCATGAGTGCTTAGCGCAGGCCTCTACAAGGCCGGGGTCCCGGGTTCGAATTCTGGCCTAGGCATGAGTGCTCTTCATCAATTTCCACACATCATCACTCATTCTCATCTTCGCGATTAGCCAACGGTGGCAGAAAAGCGAAGTAAAACAAATCAATGCAATCAATCTTGTTTGCTCATTATAAGTTCACTTGGTGCACGGATGCGCTATTGAGGACTGGACCTACAGTTTAATTATTGTGCAATGTTCCTCCGCCGGGAATCGAACCCAGAGCACCTTGATTACAAGGCGATAGCGTTACCATCACGCCATCGGGGAGGCCTCGATGTAAGGACCAAGTCGTGTAATTTTAAAATTTGTTTTTAAGTCCACTTTATTCACAAATAGGCTAATCGGGACTTGACCTACAGTTTAAGGTGGTAGCCCTACACACTCGTGACATATTCCCATGCGTCAAATGCCAAAACAACGAATTTACTAAATCTTACTTTGAGATAAAACCTTTTTAATATTCAATGTCCTGGAAAAGAAAACAACAGGTTTTCCATTTGGATAAATGTTCTCATCAGTAAAAAAGTGCAACTAAAATTGCACTAGGTGAAAAAAGTCAAAATTTGACGCGGTTTTGTCATTGCTGCGACGATTATGTAGGTTGCAGTCTTAATAATATTTTTCTTTTGTGTTTTCTGATTTTTTACGTCGCTTAACTGTCACGTTCGACTAATCGCGACGATGAGAATGAAAGATGATTAGATCAAATTCATGAAGGGACTCTCGCAAAGAAACGCCCATATACATAGGTCGGGACTGGAACCAGAAACGGAGATGGGGAGTCGGACACTCAACGTACTTGTCCAGCGATGCAGCACTCTAAAATGGGCAACGTGGGGAATTGGTATAAACAAAATGATGTTAAAATCATCAGACGACTAGTAAAAGTATCATGTGCAGAAACTTCCCGATTCGGCTCGTACAACTCTTACTACAACTTGAGCCAATGAGGGACATCGCCCTACGACCCCCTGATAAGTAAGCCACTCTTTAAGTAACTATGTGTAATTCAGTTACAAAACAACTTCCCGAAAACTTACTTTTTGTGTTGTTCATAACTCCATTTTATGCACAGAGAGGGGCTAAACGCGACTAGACCTACAATTTAAAGTGGGATCCGAACACTGAATGTGTAGGTTGGTGATGTGATTCCACCCTTCCCCTCACCCCGACCCCTATTCGGGGTAAGACCAGGTGCCGGAAGTTCGAGCACAACAGTTGCTCGTGCTAAACAAACAGTGGAATTTTATCTTTACGAAAGAACACACACCTGCTGTTCGTCTGCGTATGTATTGTGGACTTAGTAACAGTAGAGCGCGTGTGTAATGAATTCAAGAAGTTCTAAACGGAGGAACAATAACAAAAGTACAAAAATCCTTTGTTTTGTACAAGTTTTGAGCAAAGGTTGCGAAATTCTTACTTTAAAAAGATACAAAGGAGGGTCATAACATGTTCCGAATGGTGGGATCGAGATTGGTATGTGCAGGCGAGCCAATAATTGGTACTGAACGGCTATTGGTTGATGAGAAATGACACAAATGTGGGATTAATCGCACTCGATTTTGAGCGTGCAGTAGAAGAGAAGCGGGCAATCACACCTTGCTTACTTTTTTTCCGGCTCGTTCTATGAAAGTATAACGTGTTTTCAAAATCTGAAGCTACGATTCTGCTTCACTTGGAATGTTTCGTGCTTCCTTTTCGGCTGCGTTGGTTCCCTGTAAGTGTTCAAAGCCAATATGTATAGTCACCGGCAATAAAAATGGGACACCTGGATTCAGTGGCGGCGATTAGGGGGGGGCGAGGGAGCACAGTTGCCCCCCCCCCCACTATGCTAAATCTTATTTACGAGGGAAAGTAAACTGTTTTTGCCCCCCCTAGTTTTGGAACCCAATTGCCGTCGCTGCCTGGATCCTGAAATGCTCTCTTTTCTGCAAGGCGTTATGTGTGTTGTCTATCTCTATGGTGCTGTTGGAACTTGTCATTGATAATTTGCTATTAAAATCTACTTTTCGCCGTACAGTTAGGCAACAGATGTTCTCCCGAATAATAAACATTAGACAATGGATGAAGTTAAATTAATATTGCATACTAATGAAGAACCATTGTCTAGCTTCGCAGTTAGATATTTTGGCGCCCGAGGCAGGATTGTGGCTTGGCGTCCCTTCCCCCCGCGCAAGCACCTACATTTTATGTGCATCCTTCGATATGTTCTTCTTATACCATGGTTTGTGTTATTTACATCCTAGAAATTTTGAAATTAGGAAACCAAAAAGCTCATTAGAAATAATGTAGGTTATACTTATAGATTTGTAGTTTGCATTTTTTATTTTAAAAAAGTTTAACATATTTAAAAATATGCCAAGTGTAAATTTTTCCATAACATATTCTGACCTTGTTGTCTTAAAAAAGGCTTTGAATCAACAAATGTTTTTACTTGTATTGGTCAAGGTGGCGTTCCGGTCCGGCCTTGTGCACGACCGTAATTGCATTCGCACTACACGAAATATTCTCTAGCACGAATGTGCACGACGGTCCCACCTATATAAATAATTCCTTCTTGGTAGAGGTGAGGTGAATGAAGAACTGGTGAAATATCACTCAAATGTTTGGATTTGTAGACAGACTCACCGATTTGTCTACTCAACCCTCTGTCCTACTGGCTGTGGGAAATCAGTGTTTGTGTCCCCATCACAAAAAAATCCCCTTGTTTGTCCTCGAGGACTCTTTTTAAAGGTTGAAAAATCGTTCTTCTTTTCAGCCTCCCCTTTCCCCTATAAAGACCCGTGAGAAAGAACTGGGGGGAACAATGGTACCAGGTCCTACGCGTGTAAATTTCCCACATTGAGCGCAGGATTCGGGAAGCTCTTCACAAATGAAGTTTCTCGTATAATGCATGCATAAGTTCAGATTTACAGATAACACTACCATATGCAGTACAGTGCGATGCATAAATGTTTCCAGGGATATTGATCACAGCCATATCACTCAATTTCTCTTATATTTTAATGGAACCGTTTTGATACTAGTTCAGACTTTACCAACTGGTTCGTTCGTATTTTTACGTGTGCATTGCACGTAAAATGCTTATTTTAGGTAATAACAAGTTTCTCTTGTCGGTGGGGGATGGTTTGATTGACTTGTTTTATTTTACTTCGCTTTTCTGCCACTTTTGGCTAATCGCGAAAATGAGTGATGCTACGATGAAATTAATGAAGGGACAGTCACAATAAACACCTATGCCCCTTTCGGGATTCGAACCCGGGACCCCTGGTGTTGTAGCGCGCAGGTCGGCACTTGTTCCTTAGTTTCTCACTTTCACTCTTCTTTCTCCCTTCCTATTTCTTTCTCTCTCTCTTTCACGCAGACTAACGAGGCTGTGGCGTCAGGGCACATATCCACTATAATCCTCTGTGAGGCTTCTGTTGTGTGCTGTCCATTTGTGTTTGCGATTGTCATTTATCAGTTTCATCTTATCATCATTCATCCCCATCTTTGCGATTAGCGAAACGTGGCAGAAAAGCGAAGTAAAAGCCCTCTCACTCTTCCTACTCTGGTGCAGTCACTGCTTTATATACAGTAAAACCTCGTTAATTCGGACTAATGAGGGATAAGTTGACCGGATAAACGAAAGTCCGGATTAACTGAAATAACCTAGAAGAACAGTTGAAAGTGCATTAAAACTCCGTTTATAGCAACAAAACACGTTTATTATGATGTATTTGAAGGGCATAGACCTAGACCTAAATACACTATACAGAACAGTACAAGCGACAGCACGAAACAGCTCGAAATGCGCAAGAGATTCGCTAATCTTAGCGCATCGAAATGAGGGCCCAGTACTACCCCTCGTGCCGAACCCTCCTGTCAAGTTTCCTACTGAAGACAATGGTGTTCGTCGGCCCAGCTCATCGCAGAATGGTGCGAATCTCTCCGGTCTCTGCCGGTGCCGAGAACAACCGAACGCTTCCGAACAGGCAGACAGGTCCAACGACCTGTACTTCCCCCCACTCTTGAAGGTCTGGGTCATAACAGGCCCTTTTTTCAGCCCCCATGTTTACAGCCACGGCACGGTTTGTCTGGAGTCATCAAGATTCTTCCGAGTGTCCAGTGGCTTGCTCAAGGAGGGGTGGTGAGGATCATAATTCTGCTTAGGCTCAATATTCTTTGAAAAAAAAGAAGAAAGAAAAGGCAGGAAAAGGTGGCAAAATGAGGACTTCAAGAATGACTACTAAAAAGTACCCCCCCCCTTCGAAAATCCTGGGCACACCACTCGAATGTCTGCTATTTCCACTTGTTAAGAGGAAAGGCACACATTGAACGATATGAATCTGCTTTTCATTATCAAAACAACAATTGGCGGCAGACCATAAAGGTTCTTACCTTTAAACGCGACAATTGAGGTCTTTGCATTTCAGTTTCCATCATATTTAGTAATTCTCGTAATATCGGATAGAATTATGTCTTTTGTAGTCGTAAGGTCTGTGGTATGAGCTTTTACATTGAATTGACAATGACCTTGGCGTTTATCGCAGATAAATATTGTGCCCCCGCCTCTCTCTGTTGAAAGATCGACCCTGACGTTTGGCAAATCTTGCGATGACTACGTAAAAATGTCACCACGGCGCTAAGGGCGCCGTGAAACGAAAATGTTTGGGAATGTTCTCCACCGGGAACCAAACCTGAAATGCTTAGATAACAGTCCAAAAGCAACGAATGCCATACTGTTGAGGCGTCACATGAACCTACAACGAGACATCCCTTATTTATTCATTGCGTAATCTTGTCGCCCCACTCCTTTGGTTCGTCGGGACAGCCCATCGACAACCCGCCGCACCGCTCTGGCCAAACAAAGCTGGTTTCGAGGGAATCGCAACCCACGACGATTCACAGGAAACCTTGCAATGGGCAGGTAAGCTCAGGAAGCCCGTTTAATTGTCAAAGAAGCAGGCCTGTGGGAAACTGACGCAGGGGTTACTCCCCCCCCCCCCCCTCTTCAGTGCCTTTTTTGTGCAT
This sequence comes from Lepisma saccharinum, assembly GCF_977018435.1. Lineage (NCBI taxonomy): Eukaryota > Metazoa > Arthropoda > Insecta > Zygentoma > Lepismatidae > Lepisma > Lepisma saccharinum. Next base: position 67,441,909 of record NC_139241.1, on the reverse strand, counting down.
TCCCACCTTCTACATGCATACCTCGGCTTCGCTGTTTCCGGCGCTCCTGAGCAGAATATCCTTGGATCTTTGAACGGATGTTCCCTCCGGAGCAGTGTTGCCAGGCGCTTTAAAAAGAAAGTCCCGTTTTCTTTAGTGGGTGCGGCGGATTGTCGAATAATTTTTGTGGGTGTTGAAGATTGGCTACGAAGATTCTCTTATATCTTCCTCACCCCTCGACTTACGATATGCCGACCTCCGCGGTGGAGTGGTTAGCACGGCGCGCTACGACACCAAGGGTTCCGTGTTCGAAACCCGGCCTGCTGAGCATGAGTGTTCTTTGTAAAGTGTCCTTCATAAATTTTATCACATCGTCACTCATCTTCATGTTCGGAATTAGCCAAAAGTGGTAGAAAGCGATGTAAAATAAACAAAATCAATCAATAAATAAATTTTGGTGGGTAAATTTTTAGATATACCAAAGTGTCGAAAGAGACTGACAGATTCTCGAACACTAAGTCTCAGTTTCGAAGCGACCTTAAATCAGGCTTTTGTGGAAAACGTTTTTGTATTACCCCTCCTAAATGTTGTGGAAAATTGTTGCTTTTTGCTAATGGAGAACATACAGGCTACAATAATAATCACAATGACGATACACGTAATATTTGCATAATAGGCTCAAAACAAATTCCGCGTCGGCATAAAATTTTGATTCATTGATTTGCTTTATTTTACTTCGCTTTTTGTGCCACTTTTGTCTAATTTGCGAAGATGGACACTCACAAACATCCATGTTCAGGCCGGGATTCGAACCCGGGACTCCTGGCGTCGTAGCGCCATGTACTAACCACTCCGCCACCGGGGCCGGCTGAAAATTCGAGAGAACTTCTACAAACATATTCTTGGAAATATGAAGACTACTTGCGCAAAGTCGTGTTGTGTGCTCATGGAAAATCAAAATCTTTTTCACGCTCTAGAATAACCTTTCCTACCCAATCTCCTTCACATCTATAACTGAGGGAAATATACATAAAAATATATCTCCTCCTTGGTTTCTAAGATTAAGAAACCTTGATCCTTTTTTTTAATACATTGATGCTAAATTTACCTTAACGCTCTAATCGATTAAAAATTACGTATATGGTAAGGGCGTGGTGCTGATCACACCACCTGTTTTATTCAAGCCGTTGAAGGATGGATCACATGGCCAGAACCCCACCACATTTCCTGAAATTTATAGATCAATACGTTAACACATGCATTTCCTCGCACATTTCCACATAGCATTCCAAATGATCGTGAACACTTCAATCTCCCAGCCCTCAAAATTTTTAAAGGGGGGTAAGAAATGAGGCTAAGTGACTAGTGGGATGTACCCAAAAATCATTCTAAAGTTAACAAGTAATGCTAAATTTTCCCCTAAGAGCCAGGGACAATTCCTTTTTTGGAGGGGACTGTGCCCCCATACCTTCTCTGCGGTGGAAGAGAACTGACATCTTGCAGAAAAGTCTGATATGACCATCGTCGCTAAATATAGCTTTGCACAGTGACTTGTCCACACTGCCTAACACAAACCTTCCAAATAGTTCACCAAAGTGTAATTTTTGATCACTTTGACGCTAAATTTTACCTTTTGTGCACGCCAAGAAACGACAAAACATCCCTCTCATGAAAAATTATGAATAAATCCCGCCTTTTCACCCTCTCCACTAGCACCCCCGAAGGAGGGAATCTTGGATGGATGAATCTATAAGAAAACCATAGGTGTGAGAATCTGGAAGGAAATCTTGGGTGGGAGAATCTAGGGGAAATCGTTGATTGGTAAAGTTTCTATTGGAAAATCTTTAGTGTGCCAATCTAGGAGGGAATCTTAGATGGATGAATCTATGAGAAAATCGTAGACTTGACTTTCTTCAAGAAAAGAACAACTATCACCTCCACAGAGATTTATCCCGAATATTTCATCTATGGTTTAAATTCGTATTTAGGGGGTGTAACGGTAAATTAAGAACCAAAATGTCTCCCTGGTGGACTAGTGGTAACTAATGTTGGGCGATATATCGTCTGGACGATATATCACGATATTGAAAAAATATCGTCCAGGCGATATCAACTAGACGATATATCGTCACGATATTTTGACGATATACATCATGTCGGCGATATATCGTGAAGATATTTTTCCAATATATATCGTGGAGACGATATATCGCCAATATAACAATACGGAAAAATATCGTATCGTCTGTGGTAACGTTCGTCGCCTTGTAATCAAGGGGTCCCGGAATCGATACCCGGTGGAGATTCATTGTACTTTGAACCGTATGGCCAGTCCCAATTAGCCTACATGTGTTTAAAGTGGACTTAAAACCTCAAACCTAGAACCATTTGTGGATATTTTATGGAGTATGTGAGTAGACCATGCACCCCCCCCCAAAAAAAAAACAACCTTCAATAGGGAAATTCTAGTTCTGACAGCGCCAATTGCATCGTCAAAGCTACGCCTTTTCTGAAAGATTTCAGCCGGCTGCTAACAGCAAAGTACTGGATCAAATCATGGCTAGGATCTACTCACCGAGAAGAAGACTTGCTGGGTAGAGTCATCAATCCAGAACAGCACCAGATCGGACCCCTTCATGGATCCCGTGGGCGAGAACCCTATCCCGACGTACCCTCGGGTCCTGGCCTCCACCTGGAAGGTCACCTCATCCTCGTCCGGCGTCCAGAACAGATGCACCACCGCCTCGCCGTCCAAGACGACATTGTGCATCCACGACACTGGCTCCAGAGGAGAGCATCCGGAGAACGAGAACAAAAGAGACGCGAGAACGAGAGCACACGGCGAGGAGGACGCGAAAGGACTTTCCATTGCCGCGCTCCGGTGCTGAATGAGCCCTCGACTGGAAACGGCAGCTGCTCTGCTCTGAAGGATTGTCGTCGGCGGCTACCAGGCAGTGTTGCCGACCGGGACCACTCTTGTGGCGCTGGTGGAGCCGAGACTCTAGGAGAAACTCTTGGGTGTGAAAATCTAGCATCAAATCTTGGATGGATGAATCTACAAGAAAATCTTAGGTGTGACAATCTTGGATGAATCTATAAGAAAACCTGGGGTGTGAGAATCTAGAAGGAAATTTTGGATGTGAGAATCTAGGAACTATGAAGAAATCTTGGGTGTGAGAATCTAGAAGGAAATTTTGGATGTGAGAATCTAGGAACTATGAAGAAATCTTGGGTGTGAGAATCTAGGATCAAATCTTTGATGCATGAATCTATAAGTAAACCTTGAGTGTGAGAATCTTGAAGGAAACTTTGGAAGGATGAATCTATACGAAAACCTTGAGTGTGCGAATCTAGGATCAAATCTTGGGTGTGAGAATCTAGGAGGAAATCATAGTTGGGTGAAGTTTCTATTAGAAACTCTTCGGTGTGAAAATCTAGGAGGAAACCTTGGATGGATGAATCTATAAGAAGGCCTTGAGTGTGAGAATCTAGGAGGAAATCTTGGATGGGTGAATCTATTAAATGGGAGTGAGAATTTAGTGGGAAATCATGTATTGATGAATCGATAAGTAAATATTAGGTGTGAGAATCTAGGAGGAAATCTTGGATGGATGAATCTATAAGAAAATCTTGAGTGTGAGAATCTAGGAGGAAATCTTGTATGATATTAGGTATGAGAATCTGGAGGAAATCTTGGGTGTGAGGATCTACATATGAGAATGAGGAGAATAAAATCTTGGGATGGGTGAATCTGTACGGAAATCTTGTTAGGTATGAGAATCAGGAGGAAATCTTGGGTGTGAGGATCTACATATGAGAATGAGGAGAATAAAATCTTGGAATGGGTGAATCTGTACGGAAATCTTGTTAGGTATGAGAATCAGGAGGAAATCTTGGGTGTGAGGATCTACATATGAGAATGAGGAGAATAAAATCTTGGAATGGGTGAATCTGTACGGAAATCTTGGGTGTAGCAATGAATCTAGGAGCTAATCTTAAATATAAGAATGAGTTTCTTGGGTATGAGAATCGAGGAGAAAGTTTTGGATTGACATATGATTGTCAGAGAGAAACTGATCTTTCCGAAGTTTATTTGAAGTAAAGTGACTTTCGAATCAGGACTTCAACTATACCCTGCCTCCAAAAAGAAAAGAAGACAGAGAAATGGTCATTTTGGAACTAAATTTACCTTTACACTACTTGAAACTATCACAAATTGAGAACTCATTGATCATCCATTGGCTTGGTGATTTCTCCCTGGATATGACAACACTAGAAGAAGCGCAGGTAAGGCAATGGGAGAATCCACGCCCGTATTCAGCTCACCTCTCCCTGCGGGCGTGCTCTTCGGGTGCAGGGTGTGTTGTTTGGAAGAGGATCACGAGGGAGGGGGGAGGAGGAGCCAGAGGTTGTTGCATTTCTGCTTGACCTTCAAAAGTTGGTTTCAGAGGTAAACAGTGCGTTGGGGATCGGAAAACTAGAAGTATTTAATTGAAAGCAGCTACTTTTCACTCATGTAGCCATTTTGGGTTATCGAGTATATGTTTTCAATCACATGCGTCATTAGCTGGGGAACAGGTGGGGGGACATGTTCCCCCAAATTATCCGAAAACAATGTAATATGTAAACGTAAGGTACTGATTAGGGAACGATATCGGAAATTTGATATCGCGATATATCGTTAATAAAATATCGTCACAGACGATACGATACGATATTTTTTTCGTATCGTGATGTCGGCGATATATCGTCTCCACGATATATATCCATAGGTGCCGACTCCATGGGGGTTGGAGGGCTCGAGTTCCCCCAATGTTAATGATGTTGTGGCAGAACCCCTCAAATAATTTTGCTTAAGAGGATCTAATGTATTATTTTGCTTCTCTTGTAAAGTTTACTCTGAATTATGCCACATGAACTTAACTTTAAATACATGATTGAAATGTTCTAGACCATCAACTTTGGGGGGTGAGACCGCTAAACCATCAACTTTGGGGGTCTATGACCAGAGACAGCAAAACACATGACTTATTACTATATACTGAGTATATAATTATGAGTATTGTTAACATTTTTACTAAAAAGAGTTTCAAAATAACGAGTTGATATGACAATTATACCAGTATGTTGTTTAGTGAATTCTGAACAATTTGAGGTCGTAAACACAACTTTCAGGCAATATTGATATGTACGATATTTAGTTATCCTCGAAATCTCTTCCTCTAGTCCAAAGAATAAGGGGAAAATAATTCTAAAGTCTTTGAGTTTATTTAACACTGGCTTGCAGTAAAGTACGCAAGGAAAGCCTATGAAAAGTCTGTATTGCGAAAGCGGGAACGGCTATGATCAAAGGCATTATTGCTAAAGCACGGCGTGTTATGTGTTTTTTATTGTTGCGAAATTAAATTTCAAAAGTAAAATATTGTAGCAAGAACAAAAACTAAAACTATTTTCCTGCGATTTGTGTTAGCATTTAAGTAAATAATTAAATAAAACTTAAATATTGTAAATATTCGTTATTTTTATGGGTACGTCAACACTAAAGTTATTTGCACCTGTCACATGTCCTTTCTTTACAAGTCTGTTGCGGACATTAAAACACACCCATGCCCTCGCCGGGACTCGAACCCGAGACCTCCGGATCAAAGCGAGTTGAGTCGACCACACAACGCGCTCGGCTACCGAGGCCGGCATAAAACTGTTAGGTTGGCCTCTTAATGTAAATACACAGCCTACTTTTCAATAAAGTTATTGTTATCTAAGAAAACAAATGAGCAGACACAAAAGGCATAAAAAGATTTTGAAACATTTTCTAAACATTTTTCATGTTACATTTAATTGCATGAGGAATATAATAGCTGCTTAAAAACTGCTATTCGAAGACGTAATTTTTATTTCTTTAAAAAAGGGAGTGAGTGAGTCATTCTTTAATTTATTTCAGTGATCAGAGCCCCCCCAATAATTTTGACAAGTCGGCGCCCCTGTATATATCCCAAATATCGTGACGATATATCGCCAACACGAACTAACTAACTAACTAACTAACTCAATAGCCTTCTTAAACCCGAAGGTTCATGGCTGCAGCAACACAGGCCTTCCATCTTTCCCTATCTTGAGCAAGTTCTATATACTCTTTTCCATCTCTACCGATTTCCCTTAGGTCCATCTCAACGTTGTCCCTCCATCTTCGTCTTGGCCTTCCTACAGGTCTCTTACCATCAGGTTTCCCAACAAGAATCCTGTAAACTCCTCTTTCCTCTCCCATTCGTGCCACATGGCCTGCCCACCTAAGTCTTCTTGATTAAATTATTCTAATAATATCTGGACATTAATACAAATTATGTAGTTCTAAATTATGTAACCTTCTCCACTCACCTGTCTCCTCATCCCTTTTAGGTCCAAAGATTTTCCTAAGGATCTTATTTTCAAATACTCTCAATTTATGTTCCTCTTTCAATGTAAGGGACCAAGTTTCACATCCATATAATACTACAGGCAAAATTACTGTTTTGTATATTTTAACTTTTAGTTTCTTAGATATTAAACGAGAAGACAAAAGTTTACGAAGAGAGAAGTAACATGCATTTCCTGAATTAAGCCTACTTTTTATTTCCTCTTTAATATAATTTTCATTTGTTAATATTACTCCTAAGTATTTGAATTTGGAAACTGGTTCAAACGAGTTGTTATCAATAATTAGATTTTGATTATTACCTAACACTTGGTTTCGGCCTGTAAGCATATATTTAGTTTTCTCTTTGTTAACTTCCAAACCTATCTCTTTAGCAGTTTTGAAAAATATGTTAGCATTATTCTTAATTGTAATCACATCATCCCCTAGTAAGTCTACATCATCTGCATATGCTAACAACTGAGTCACACCATTTAATTTTAGTCCTTCTTTAGTTTCTTTTACCTTCCTAACAGCATATTCTAAGGCAAAATTAAAGAGCAATGGAGATAATGCATCTCCTTCTTTTAACCCATCATGAATTGTAAATTTGTCAGACATATTAATACCTACACGAATTTTACTTTCTGTTTCACTGGTGCATATTTTTATCATACTAACAAGCTTCTTAGGTATTCCAAACTCTACTAATATATTATATAATTTATCTCTTTTGACCGAATCATATGCTTTTTTGAAATCAATGAATAGCTGATGGACATTTTGATTATATTCCCACTTTTTTTCAAGTGTCTGTCTGATGTGAAAAATTTGATCTGTAGTTGATCTGTTACGTTTAAATCCACATTGATAATCACCTATAATTTCATTAGCATATGGAGTTAGTCTTGTTAAAAGAATGTTAGACAATATTTTGTATGTTGTTGAGAGTAGAGAAATTCCACGGTAATTATTGCAGTTCATTTTATCACCCTTTTTAAACACAGGAACAATTATGGATTCTTTCCACTGTTGAGGGATTTCTTCTTTATTCCATATTAAACAAATTAATTTATGAATTTGACATATTAATGAATTTCCACCATATTTAATTAACTCAGCTGGTATTAAATCAATGCCAGGTGCTTTGTTATTCTTTAGCCTTTTAATAGCATCTTTAACTTCAGTCAAGTTAGGTTCTGGAACTAAAGGTTCTGCTGTGTGGACTTCATTTACTTCTGATTTATCTCCTACATGGACATTTAAAAGGTCATTAAACTAGTTCTTCCATCTATTTAGAATATCGCTTGGTTCAGCAGAAAATCACCGTCTTTATCTTTTATCAAGTTTACTTTAGGTTGCCACCCCTTTCTAAACTCATTTACACCTTTATATAAATCTCTGATATTTTTATTTTTGCTGTTTGTTTCAATTTCGTTAATTTTGCTTTTCAAGTAATTTCTTTTTTTTACTTCTAAACGTGCGGTTAACTTCTCGCTTTATTCTATTATAATTGTTTAGATTTGTATCATTAGAGTTATTTAACCACCTAAGTCTAGCCTGATTTCTTATTTCTATTAGATTATGACATTCATTATCAAACCATTGCTTACTTTTTCTTGGTTTATGGTATCCTATACTTTCTTTAGCTGCTGATTCTATTGCATTACGTATGTGCTCCCAATTCTTATTTACGTCTGTTTCATTTATATTTTCATCATCATTTAAATCCTGCAAAACATCAAATCTATTTGACAGTTTAATTTGGTAATCTTTTCTAATTCTTTCATCAGTAAACTTTCCTGTATCAAATTTTAGAACTTTTAGATTTTGTTGCTTATGATTTATCACTGAGAGTCTTTCTCTTAATTTAGCAATTACTAAATAATGGTCACTGGCACAGTCAGCACCTCTATGTGTACGAACGTAAATTATACTAGTATGCCTTCTCTTATCAATGAGAATATGATCTATCTGATTATGAGTTTTACCATCTGGAGAAGACCAGGTATATTTATGGATATCTTTATGTTTAAAAGTGGTACTTTTCACAATTAAATTCTTTGAGGTTGCAAAAGTAATCAGTCTTATACCATTATCATTACTTAATTCATGAAGACTTTCTTTACCAATCGTGGGTTTAAATGTCTCTTCTTTGCCAATCTGTGCATTACAGTCACCTAACAGAATTTTCATATCATACTGAGAAAATTTATCAAAGACCTGTTCTAACTCTGTATAAAAATCATCTTTAGTATTATCATCTTTATCTTCCATTGGTGCATGTATGTTTATTAAAATAATTTTACACCACCTACCCTGTAAAACTGCATATGATATCCTATCATTAATAAATTCTACTGTTTTAAGAGCCGAGATAATTCTATTATTTATGAAAAAGCATGTTCCAAAATTATGATTTTCAGTACCACCATAAGAAAAAGTATAATTTTTAGTTTTACAATTCCCTTCTCCTGGCCACCTAACTTCGTGGACAGCTACTACATCTAATTTATACCTAACTATCTCATTAATTGTACACTGAAATGCCCCAGGCCGGTAAAGGCTCAGAACATTCTAGGTGCCTAATTTAATATCCTTATTCCTAACGTAGATCTTATCCTTAGTCCAGGGACTTCCCAAAGTAGTCCCCACCCGGAGATCCGAACGGGGGACTATTTTACCTCCGGAATATTTTACCTTGGGAACATCCATGGCCTTATATTGCTGTTTCTTGACATTTTTTTTACAGTGCAGAGTTGTCGCCAACACGATATAGCTATATCTCCAAAATATCGCGACGATATATCGTCTAGTTGATATCGCCTGGACGATATTTTTGCAATATCGCGATATATCGTCTGGACGATTTATCACCAAACACTAGTACTGATGTATTCTATACCACGTCTCTCTCAGTAACTCAAAGGTATCGAGCCTTACGACGAACGATGCCCGAGTTCGAATCCTGGCTTGAGCATGGGTGTTCTTTGTGAGCATCCCAAAGGAGGGTGGACAGGCGAACGCCCCCGCCGGAGGAAATCAAAACACTGAAGTCTTCTTGTGCGATTAGAAATGAGTAATTGTAATAAAGCGTTGAGGTTGTACATTTAGCATGCAACAAAGCCTAGTTTCCCTGCCTTACGCCATTCCACGAAAATATTTCACCTTAGCATCCAGAGAAGACACATAGTTGGAAACGGAGTTGCCAAATTTAGCTCTTCCCTTGTGTTACAAGTTTTCTAGTTAACATTTTAAGTGTCGTAAGGTAACTGTTGATTGGGTGATTTTATAGTATGGGATAAGCCCTCAACTAAAATGAAATCGAGGACAGGCCCCTAACGAGATAATATAATATGATGTCTTAAAAACTTCCTTACTCAATTTTTGAAACTAATTCATTAATTCATTACTTAACAAGAATTTAACCTATACTGTCTCTGAGGACTTAAATCTCCTTAACTAGTTTAAAAACTAAGGCTAAAGGCACTTAGCACTCATAACACAGGACAGGCGCCAGAGCCTCGTTGGCCTGCAAGAGGAAGTGACGTTGACTTTTGTGAGCCTTGCCAGGTCACCCCATACACAATGGCGTATTTAGGGGGGCTCCAGAGGCCCCCCCCCCTCCGAAAGACTTACTAAGAATTAAAATTAAATAATGTAAATTTACTTGTTCAACATTTGTCGTGTAATTGATGGTTATTTTTTTCTTCTAAGCTTATTTGACAGCAAGGATTATACTGGGATTACAAGGACTTGAAGGATGGTACCAAAGATGATTTATGCACACTACTACTTATGATGATATGCATAAAATATTAATCAGGAACGTAACTTTTCCTCAAATGGATCTAACATCCTTTTTAATCATTCCGTAAATATTCAATTCTATATCTTTTTGACATTAATTTCCTTGCGAAGACACTTATTTCTCTACAAATTTTGACCTACATGCAAGCTAGATACGTGCGTCATGTGTTAATAAAAATACAATATTAATTCATTTACATGTTATAATTAATATTTTTTTCAATATATATATATATAGGGTAAATGAGGGAAAGTTCGCCACCAAAATGCTTTTCATTTTTGTTCCTTCTAAACGAATTAGGGGAGAAGGACAAAATTTATACGATACAAAATGTAGTCATTGTGGATTATGAGGAATATAACATAAATGCTGTGTTATTTATACTCACGACGTAATATTAAAACTACTAAAATGAGAAAAAGTGGCGAAATTGCCGCCACATGCTCGGAAATTCGCCATATAACTTATTTATCATTTTATCGTCAGTTTAAGTGTATGAAATACCAAGTTGTTGCCGATGAGTCAGATAACAAAGTGTAAAAGACCAACAAATGACAATACAAAACTACTTAAAAAGATACAATACAAACATGTTTAAAAAACATAGGCCTAAATGTTCATATGCATTGTGAACAAGTTGTGTGTAAAAGATCGCCTGTAAGAAGGGAAATTCGACACATTTTCTGTTACTCTGGCGAATTTACCAGCAAATGCATAGTCGAAAGAAAACAACTTATGTTTACTTGTACATGCACGCTTTCCAAAGCAAATCTTTTCACGACATTCTTAAAGTTTGAGGTTACGATATCAATAATTAAAAGGAAGAAAAATAATTCTTATCTGCCACGAAACAATATCCAACGTAGTATTGAAATTCGGCACCTTTCTTTGTATTCTGTGTAGACGCAACCGCGCATTCCAAACTGTACTGCTTGCTTGCTAATTCGCTCACCACACTGTAGTTTTCAGTGGTAACAAGGCACATGTTACTTGATTTCTTACAGGCAGCAGTGAGTGTTTCCAACCTAAAGTTTCTATCTACGATTACAAAAACCACAAATACGGCGAAATTCCCAGCATGGCGAACATCCCTTATTTTACCCTATATACACATTCATTATTATTATTATTTCTGAGATACAGTTCTGACCCCCCCCCCCCCCTCCGAAACATATTTCTAGATAAATGCCGCCGATACACCACTCGTAAAGTAACGGATTTAACGTTGCAAAAAGGAACCGTTACTTACAACTAGTAACTTTCAAACGCTGATTCTGTACTGAGAACTGTTGATGGGAACAAAATAGGCGGTTTGGGCAAAATTCGGACTGTACTTATGAACGAATTATTTGGCAGCTCTCTTGGTTCCGTAAACACAGCTCTTTCCAGCAGGTGGTCAGCGAGTCAGGTTGCAGCGAAGGTTCACACAGAGTTGGCGAGCTGGCCAGAAAAACCTTTCTCGCATCGGTTCTAATAAACAGCTTATCTCGAATCTACAGGAAACCGGAAGGTAGAACACATCGCTACCACCTGCTCATCATCGATGGCATTATAATGCGTCAGGTGTGGTGTAATGCGCAGATGGGACATGATGCTTCAAATGGTGGGAACTCGCTCGCCAAAATAAAAAGGAGGAATAATGCATTTCTACTTTCCCACAGGAAAATCAACCGTCCCTCTGCAACGTGTTGCATAAAATATCGATGCCTGTAATGTACTGGACAGACTTTTATTTCCGTGAAAACGATTCCGTTTCCATGAAAATAAAAAGTAATGTACAGATTTTCACTTAATCTTTCATTCAGGAAAATTATAGAGATGAAATAATCTTGTAACAGTGATTTAACAGAACAGTCTATAGATGATTCGATCTGGAGATGAAAATGTGTATCTCACTAGCGCCGCCAAGTGACAGAGTTTAACGGTAAAAGCTACACAATTATTAGGTCTTGCCCTAGTTAGGTTTTACGATTAGTTCACAGTCCACAACTCGAAAAATGATTGCAAACTTTCCAAAAATGTAGATTTTATATAATGTACGGCACATTAAATGCAATAACGATCGAATTAATGACTTAGATTCTAAATTTTCATCTTTCCTGAGAGACATGTGTTCGGGAAAATGATGTAAAGGCACGCCACATATTGTATTGTTTTGTATGACAAATCAGTTTAATTGTATGCTTTTCTGATAAATTAACTACGAGTTTATTATTTGGTTCATTAATTGTAATGTAACAACCTATCTAGTACCTACTATGCTGCACAAAATATTGTAAATTTACTTTACAACAACAACAACAATAATAATAATAATAATAAACATCCTCTTGAAGGTATTAACCTATATTGCATTAACGTAGACTATAGACAACTACTATCACGGACTTGCTATACTAGGAATGGACAGGTAGAATTTTACTCATAGGAGTGTTCTTATGCTTGCTTGTTCTGCAGAGACGTAGTGAAGGGAAGATAATTCGGTTAACGAACAGCACAAAGCATTGTGTATGTTGCGTTTTGATTTGTTTTTCATAGGCGTGCGCACGGGAGTGCAAGGGGGCAATTCTCCCCCTTCCCCAATCATGAACTCCGCAGACAAAGTATTTTTCCAGGGGGGTAAACGAGGTATATTACCCTTACAATAATGTTGCCCCCTCAAAAACACAACTTGAATTTGAAATTACCGCATTCCTACTGTGACAAATCAAATTATATTATGTGAAATATATACTTTTAGACTGACATTCGTTTTCAAAGGGTGAGGTGCGGCCATCCCTGCCAATTATAGACGCCCATGCCTCTATATTATATTTTCATCCAAATATTTAGTGTAGAGGAATCTTATCGCCGTTATTAAACGGTATGATACTCTTAAAGAAAATGAAGTATTTTCAGATCGATGAATCTTCCAAGCAACTACGGGGGAGGTGTGTGCATTATTTGATATGTATAATATTGAACTATCCCGCTTCGTTCTCTGGCAATTTTCTTGTTATGTTCTTGTCAGTTATGTTGCGTCTATGTTACTACATTTAATATAATGTAATATCCATCAATACAACAAAACTAAAACAGCGAGATGAAATGAGGTTTTTCTTTCCCAACTGGACTTTCATTGCGCACGCCAATGTTGTATTTCTATGTTGCATGTCTTGCAATGAAGACAATTATTTAAAATCTAAGTCACTAAACTGCTAACTAATCGTAAAAGTTAACCAGTCCAAGACCTACTACTAATTGTGTACAGTTTTTTTGGGCGTTAATATCTGTCTTCCACCCACTTGGCGGCGCTAGCATAATCTTATCCTTATATTAGGTTTCTCTTGCTATTTCTGTCATGACTTCAACAAGACTGATTATTTTATTACTTTCCTGAATAAAGGGAAACTGACTGAAAAGCTATTTGTTTTATGACAGATATTTAACGAATATAGGCTATAAAGTCTGGCTAGTTTTCCGGAAAGTCCATAGATTCCGCTGGATATATTCCTCTTTGCCTCGTGCATAAAAGCTTTGTGAAGCTGTCTGAGATAGATTTGTAGGCAGAGTGGCTACGAATATCAACTTCCCTCCATTTTTTTAACGCATTTCCTTGTTGAACGTTGCGTGCACAAACATAAATTTAGAACCGGTTGTTCAAGTAGAAAATTCTGTTTATTCCTCGGGTGCTTGCCCGTTGGCAAATATGATGAAAAAATACCAACACAGACGAAATGAAATATAGTTTTTTAGACGGCATTCTATGAAGGGCGTGATCTAGACTCCAAAAACAGTCAAAATAACAGGAAGCTGTACTTAGCTTTTGAGCCACTAATAAGCAAAGATTGTTAGCTCTTGATATCACGAAAACTATTAGGGTACAGTGGAATCCATGAGTATTACCGTGCAAATACGCCTTCATGGCGTGGTGCTATGCACAGGGGAACACTTTTACCATGTTCGTGCACTTTATTTGACCCAATAAGAGCTTCAAGAATTAAAACTCAAAACAAGCTGTTGACAACTTCTACGCCAACATACATAAAAATCGCTTAAAAACGCATAGGATGTAAGAGAAAAATTAATGAAAATAGTCATGGACAATTTGTACGGTAATACTCATGGATCCCACTGTACCCGTTTAAAATTTGACGAACTGAAATAATTTTATTACGACATAGAGCAGCCAGGTGATTCTATCGCCTCGGTGGTCAAGCGCGTTCAGTGTCCGATTCATAATTTTGCCGACGGATGTTCTTCCGACCTCCGTGATGGAGCGGTTAACACAGCGCGCTACGACTCCACGGCTCTCGGGTTCGAATCCCGGCCTGGGCATGGACGTTCTTTGTGAGTGTCCCTTCATCATATCATCCTCTTTTTCGCGATCAGCCAAAAGTGGCAGAAAGGCAAAGTAAAATAAACCATATCAATCAATCAAAGCCTTTAGACTAATTTTCAATAAATTATAATGAATCTCATATGTTTAAATATGAACGAAACCCTTATAGTCGCGAAAAGTATGTGACGCAAAAAATTTACTCGTGGCAAATGTGTGTATGAAAATCACAATTTTCTTTGTATTTTTAGACAAAAGTATAATAATTATGTTCATTAGTTGTGAAACGTGCAAAGAAAAAACGGCATTATTTTCGTTAGTCGTTACTTGAAGAAGTAGCAATGTTACACATGCCAAAAAGTAACTTCCGGACACTGATATAGTGCATGAAAACGACCATTTGTTACTAACATTCAATCCTGAACTGAGAGATTTTCGTTCATCTGGAACCATTCGTTCAACAGGTCAGGTCGCTTGGATTTGTGTTGGATTTCGTAGTAGTTGGCAACACTGACCGTCCCTTCGCAGATGACGCTTTTGTTCCTCCTGTGGGAAACGTCAGGTGTCCCGGAGTGCAGCTGCTCCCAGTAGCACGTGCCACTTCCCCCTCAGTCATAACTCCCCTCCCCCCCCCCCCCCCTGACCAGACAATCCCAAGATAAAGAACACCAAATGCAGGGGAAAAAAATGGCAAGAAAAAGAAGACAATTCTTCTCTTTCGAATATCCTCAACATTCCACTGACTCAAAAAACTGACATCAATCCCATTAAATTAAAACATCAAATTTTTAAATTTGAAAAACATAGAGAAAATGAAAATAAACATATGTGATTGAAAAATGAATATTAAGATCAGGGTTGGCAAGTTTAAAACTTAAACGTTTAAATTGTTTAAACATTTGAAACACAGTGTTTTATTTAGACTAGTTTAAAACACATTTTGGTAGTCTGTGGTAAATTGTGTGTTTGGTAACTGTGCCTTTTCATTTAATCTGCATCATTTAATTTATTGCTCACAGAAATCTGTTTAGTGGCCGAATATTCAGTTACCAAAGAAACATATCGTAATGAGTACCCGTGGTCCACGTTTAAAACACATGCAGCAATCTACTCATTCTTTGACTATTGTGGTCAGTAACATACGCAGGATTTCATCAAGGTGAGGGGGGGTTATTTCTAAACCTGTTAATCTAAATTCACATTACCAGCGTTTTATTATAGTTTAATTACTACTACTAATGCTGTTGCTGTTACTAATACCTAGGGAGCGGAAGTTGATGGCATAAAAAATAGTATAGGTATATGACCTAAAGAATGTCCTAAAAAATGGGGAAAATGACGTAAAAAATGCAAAAAATGACTATTAAATTTGTTAATTTCAGGTTAAAAATTGAAATGAAAAGGAAATGAAACAAAATGCAAAAAAAAGGCACCAAATGAAAGCACATGCACATTCAATTAAAATATGCAATGAGGATTTCCAATGGAAACAACCGAATAATTTTGAAACAATGAAAAAGCTCGTAAATTGTAATCCTGCGAGATATATGTTCTCCTTGGTGAAAAGACTAAAGAATATTACCAAAATGAAAGAAGTGACAAAATATAACGAAACAATACACCGAATATTGCGAAAAATGACGGGAAAATGCCGAAAATCGGGGAAAATGACCTAAAACCTGAAAAATGCAAAAAAAAAAAAAAATGCACTTTAAAATTACCTTTTTTGGGTTCTAGACGAAGTGTAATATAGTGTATATTTAATGCACCGTGTCCGAGATGTCAGAAAAAAATGACATTTCATCAACTTTCGCTCCGTACTAATACCATATGCTAATACCACCACCACCACTACTAGATATAATTAAATAGTAGACATCCACATAAATATATTTGTGGAAGCAATGGAACGAAATTACTTTCTAGTTCTTTGATTCGTAATAAATTCTAGGAGCATGTCAACTTTTTTGCGAAATAATTCTCTAGTCAACGGTTATTTGTATATGATACCTACGTAAGACATTTTAAGTTGGAAGAAAATCCATGAGAAGAAGCAAATACATTAAAAGAAATTGAGAGTATGGAACTCACCCAGGATGAAGAAGAGGCACGATGTAGAATTCACACTCACTCTATACATGTTGCTCAGTTCCATTTAGTTTTGAGTTTGAATTGACCTTTTTAAGTCCATTTTATGCATAGATGGGCTAATGGGGCTGGACCTACAGTTTAAAGTGGGATCTTAACCACTGTGCAATGTGCCTCCCCCCAGTTAACAACCCCCGGAGCCCTTCATTAAAAGGTGACGACGTTACCATTACGCCATCGGGGAGGCTCTCGTTGAAATGTCAGTTTAGAGAGCAACATATTTATCGCTTCTAGGTGATTCACAAAGCATTTCTCAACATTATTTAGTGATGTGGATTTCGATTCAGCATCACTTGAGAGCAGACACGTATCCAGGAATTCCTTTCGGGGCGGGCTGAACACCATTTTTTAAGGGGTATAGATAGAACCTCATAATTATATGTTTAAGGTCAGTGGTGGCAATTTGGTTCCAAAACCGGGTGGGGGGGGGGGTGCAAGGAAAGTTTACTATCTCTTGTTAGACAAGGCTTAGGATTAAGAGGCCATAGTATGGAGGCAAAAAAATGGGGAACAACTATCCCGTAAATCGTCACCACTGTTTAAGGCTGTGATTGTAATCAGAACGTGAAATCGGAACATTTTTTACCACTCGACTCAGTTTCCATTAACTTTGTGTGCCAAAACCATCTTAGTATGTGTGTTCGTCCATTTCTTCTCTTCAGGCATAAAAACGTCTGTGTAGCAGGTAACCAAAAGTGTTTTTACGAAGCTGTTACCAGGGACGGCGACAGGGGTGGGCACGGGTGGGCAAGCGCCCACCCAAAAATTCGTGTGCCCACCCGATTGCCCACCCAATCAAATTCAATAAGTACATATACTCGGGGATATATGAATGATTAAATATTTAAGTGTAACCTGGTGTTCATAGCATGTATATTTTACTTGTGAATATTATCTATGCTGGAAATGTTCACATATTATTAACCCATAAAAAGCCACTTTTGTCGTTGTTGAAACAAAAAATGTGATCAAATGAATACTTCTATGTTTAAAAGCAGATAGTAGGCTTAGGAGACTCAAAATTATGCAGGGTATGATCAAGATTAAATCAGAATTGCGGGTGAACTTGAGGGCTGCAGCTCGGGGCCTTCACTACGCATATATATTCCGACCTGGCTATGGTTAAAATAATCTCCAAATAAACAAATCTAAACATCATCTTAGCGTTACTTCCACCAGCAACACAATAAATTATTTCGACTTTTTAATTAATATTAGAATAATTTAATCAAGAAGACTTAGTTAGATGGGCAGGCCATGTGACACGAACGGCAGAGGAAATAATAGTTTACAGGATTCTTGTTGGGAAACCTGATGGTAAGGGACCTGTAGGAAGGCTAAGACGAGGATGGAGGGACAACGTTGAGATGGACCTAAAATAAATCGGTAAGGATGGGAAATATTGGATTGATCTTGCTCAGGATAGGGACAGATGGAAGGCTTGTGTTGGTGCAGCCATAAACCTTCGGATTTAAGTATACTATAGAGCAGGCATGTCCAACGCGTCGATCGCGATTGACCGGTCGATCGCGGGGCGTTTGTTGGTCGATCGCAGTTATCTATTGTAATTTTACGAATATACGTTATTTGAATTCAACATCTATAATGTATAATGGCTGAGTAGGTACAAATTTTTGCAAAGATGAAAGATTAATAGTAGCTCACTGCCTGTTGTGAAAATAAAAAGTAGATCACTGCTTGATTGAAGTTGGACATTCCTGCTATAGAGTAAAATATAATTTTAATTAGCTCTGCATTGAAATTCCAGAAGTGTCCCTTTTTTTTTCATTACAATTTTTATATACCTGTCATCTTCAAATATCAATATGGTATACGAAATATCAACTTTATATTCGTTCTACTAATAAGAAGGAATCACAACAATCACTACAATACCGATGTGAATAAATTTTAATAAGTCAGTTATATATGGAAAAAGCTACAGAATTATTCAATTGCTAATGAGTGGCTTATCCTATTTAGAAATCCTCGTTCCACACATAAATTTTGCCACATGAATCAGCCGAAAAAGTCAACAGAATCTGTAGATACAGCTGAAGTAAAGAAAAACAAGTTATGTCACGAAGTATCCAGAAGAGATTTTGTTAGTTTGTTTCTAAGCCCACTTTCATGCTCAGATAGGCTAATCGGGACTAAACCTACAGTTTAACGTATAGTCCAAACCAGTGTGCATTGTGCTTCCACCAGAGGAGGGGGGGAGTCAAACACAGAACCTCTTCATTATAATGCGACAGCGTTATGCTATTGGTAAAAAATATACAGAAAGAACTCGCACCAAACGTGGCATTTTATCACCACAGAAGATGCGTCTATTGTAAGAGGGTGATTGCCTGAGACAAATATTTGAGACTTTCGATAAACAACGTCATTGTTCACGGAATTAGCTGCCTTGATCCACTAATGAAACGCCGTGCGATTGAAATTACCATCTCAACTTTCTAAGAGGTATAAACTAATGAAACTCCATTTTTGGAAGAGTAAGTTCTGGTTGATTTGTTTTATTGTAAGTCATTTTTCTGCTAATTTTAATAATGACGATGTTATAAGGTTGAATGGTGATTAGATGAAAGTAACGAAGGGGCGAAAACAAACACACGCTGACACTCAAAATACAAACCCTCATATATTATTACTTTGACAGTGGTCCCAGGCGCCAGGGACTCGTTGCCCTGAAAGAATAAAGTTTGCAGGGTATGCTGCACAGGATAGAAGTTGACATTCTAGTGTGTTCGAAATGGTCACGCCATACAATCCAATGAAAAATAGATGAAGTATTAATGGTACGATGATCAACTTCAATGAATTTCTTGTGTCCTAAATCATTTTGTTACCTCAAAAAATATGTTCATGTAACCATACGTGTATTGCTTCTCCCGCATTAGTAATATGACAGTTCTTCAGAAAACGAATAGCAACTTAGTTAATAATCTCTTAAATTCTGAACAGATTTCTCAATCTTACTTGTTTATTACTTATGACGAGTGATATTTTGTCAAAATAGCCTTTCATTAGCCTAGGGATACTTAATGGACAATGAACAAATAATTTGTTTCCCGTGGGTGTTTTAAATCATTCCTAACAAGACGTTCATTTTAATCCAAATATTCAGTGGCGGCGATTAGGAGGAGCGGGAAGTGGGGGATGCAGTTCAGTTCCCCAGCCACATTTTACCACTTTTTCCCCCGCACTATGGCCTCTTAATGCTAAGCCTTTTCTACCAAGAAAACGTATATTCAGGGGTGCCCACAGGGGGGATTATGGCGCAGGCTGCGCCATCGAGATTCTTTGGGGGATTTTTTCCCTTCAAATAATGTAAAATTGAACATTTATATATTTTTCCAAAATACAGGTAAAAATTTTACACCTTAAATTCACCATATTTAATCCATTAGATGAAGAAAAGAAAGCGTTTAAGGTCATTATTGAAGGTGCGAGGAACCGGGGGGGGGGGGGGGGTAAATATCCAACTTTTACATATTAGGCCTTAATTGACACGTGTGTTCTGGGGGGAATTCTGAATTAAACGTTGGCGGGGACAGTATTCAACTCTAAGTCTTAGATTATGGCGGGTATTTTAGCTAGAGGGGCATTGAGGCTTAAGGTATCCAATTCTTCTGTATTAC
The DNA here is from genome assembly GCF_977018435.1 of Lepisma saccharinum. Taxonomy (NCBI): domain Eukaryota; kingdom Metazoa; phylum Arthropoda; class Insecta; order Zygentoma; family Lepismatidae; genus Lepisma; species Lepisma saccharinum. The sequence continues at coordinate 67,421,618 of NC_139241.1, read as the reverse complement.
TATTGTCTTATAATAGTTGCAGAAATTCTGGTGTGGAGACTGAGAATTAATTTTTTGGAGGAGGCAATATCCAGTCTTCAATATCAACAGTAAGTCTAAAATTGGCATGGACATTTTTGTGGTAGGATTGAGTATTAAATTTAAAGGGGGAGATAGGAAGCTTTTGATAAAGTGTTAAATCTTAGATTGTCAAGGGATTTCTGTAGCGAAGAGAGAGTTTGAACATTAAATTTTGGAGACTGTATTTAGCGATATGGTATCCACACGTTTTCGACCCCGAACGTGCCAAAACAGAAGTTGGAAAAGACTAAATATCCTGGGATCCTAAGAAAGTATTGACACCCCGTTAAATTAATATTCTTGAAAACCTGCAAAGAAATGGATGTAAAAATGTTCTTGCTTGCTTCGCTCGCAATAATGTGTTTGTTACAACAATGCGTGTTTGGCGCTTTACTGAGGTGGATGTGAATTTTTATGATATAGCTGCATTACAAGACATGAGCGATATTCTCCATATTCATAAATATTCTTAAAATATAGTGCTTAGTGTTGGTATACTGCTTATTTTAAAGCAGGTGCATCATTTGTAACAAAAAGCTAAGGATAAAGTTACTTTCGGTGTAGGAATTACGATATAGTTTCAGGGCGCAAATGATATGATTGGGGGGGGGGGGGCGGATGACATGGACATGATTTTTGTGGGGATGCGCCATTGACCTTGGGGGGATGGGCACCCCTGCATATATTGTCCTTTCCCCTCAAATGTTGGCACCCAATCGCTGCTACTACAAACATTCAGATAGATTTGTCAGTTGTACAAACCTTGTAAGCTAAGAAAAGTGACCCCCAAGAAGTAAGAAGACTCTTTCAGTCAAAAACTTATACGATGAAAATACTATGCTCAGGAACATGCAGTTAAATTACGAGAAACTTTACGATTGTCTACCATCGCACTTTCTATCATTGTCGCCGAATACATAAAATCAAGTATGTGCCTTGTATTTGCAAAACAAGCTTAAACCTACTTCACATTTATATCACTGTATTAACATGCATGAAAGAATGTGATTAGAATGTATGGCTGCGCATGTGTAAACATTTCCTTGAAATAATTGTGTCCATCAGAGAAAGAACGAAAGGAAATGGAACAAGATGAGATAATGGATTAGAAATAATAAAAAGGAAAACAAGAAAAGGAAAGGGAAAAGAAGTAAGAGGAAAATCGGGAGTGTGTGAGAAAGGGGGATACATACGTCTTACATACACATACATGGTCTTACATTTATACTGCCCACCCTAATCTATCACTATGAAGCTTCTGCCCACCCGGTCGAAAATTTCTGGCGCCGCCCCTGGCTGTTACACATGCACGGGATGGACAATCCACTCGACAACACGAGATTCAAACTGTGTGCTGCGAACTGGACGCAGACAGTTCTCAAATATTTATCTGACTCGAGCCTAAACGCCACTAATGTGTATTGTCCTCCCATGTTTGCAGCTCTTTTAAAAGCCGAAACCCACGAAATTGTTCATATTCAGGTCTAAGCACTCGCAAGTGTTTAAAATTGTCTGTAACATCTTCCGCAGTCTTGTCATATATCGGCACGAAACAAAGGAAGTCTTCTATAGAATACAGCTTGATCGCGAAACAATTATTGCACAGTGAAAATCCTTCCGTTCCCAACATATCTGATGTTTCTTCTCCCAATATGATCAAATGCTTACTCATTTAGGTATCTCCAGTGATATGCCCAAGGGAGGGTTGGTGGGGTCATAACCTCATTTGACACAGTATTCCTTAAAAAAAGAACGCCAAAGACAGGAAAAGATGGTAAAATGAGGACTGACCACCAAAAATAGTATGCGTAACCCCTCTCCCTGCCGAAAATCGTGGGCACGCCACTCTTTATCTCGGACACATTTTTAAAAATCAACTCACCAGAAGTTTTTATCATTTCATATTAGAGACTGAAGTATAGCACCTTTAACACGATCAAATAAATCATGAACAAGACCTTGAATTGAACACTTAAAAGGAAATTATGTCAGAGACAACGCCATTTTTCTCATTGGATCCAAGGTTCGGTCAAATAATTTATATTTAGGAATGGTTCTAATTAACGCGTATTTATATCCTCAGTATATTCTAGAACGTTGCGCAGATAAACGATTTATAAATATTTCCATAGTTCGACACCTCTGATTCAAGAACTTCCCTCTCGCGCCTTCCAGAGATTAAAAGTTACAACGAATCGCTCTACGTGTGGCGATACCTTTGCTGTGCAGCTTCCAAATACTGACAAGTCTTTACATAGTGCTCAAGTTTGCTGCAACAATACTGAAAGCTCGAGAAAAGTTTACGTGCAATATTATGAACAACAGGGTTATAGAACATTCTCCGTCTTGCCTTGATAAGTATTTCTCTCCTTAAATTTTCGTCACATTATTCAAGAAGACAAAGAATCTAATTTTATCTAGTGTGAACTGAAAAATTTCCTTTCCTGGGGAGGGGGCTCGAGCCACCTGATTCCCACCTTGGATACGCGCTAGTAACAATAACAGGGTTATAGAACATTCTCCGTCTTTTCATGATAATTATTTCTCTCAAATTATATCATCAAATTATTCAAGAAGCCAAAATCCTAATTTTATCTAAAGTAAACAGAACAATTTCCTGAAGTTGGGGGGGGGGGGGCTCGAGCCTTATGATTCCCACCTTGGATACGCACCATTAACAATAACAGGGATACAGAACATTCTACGATAATTATTTCTTTCCTTAAATTATCGTCACATTATCGTATTTCACATCACAAGAAACCAAAAACCTAATTTTATCTAGTGTAAAGAGAAAACTTTTAAGGGGGCTCGACCCCCTAAGCCACCCACCTACGTGCCTGCTTGAGAGTTAACAAGGGGAAACGAAATCAGTACCGGGAAGAACGTTCGCAATAACATCGCCACACCATATAACCTAACCTAACCTAACTATTCTATGCTGTATAATACTGACATGCAAATGAAATGTAAATTAAATATAATGTATGGAAAAACCTAGTTTAAGCTTTTGATTTCGGAAAGGCGATCGCCCCCATCACCCTCCCCGTGGATCCGCGCCTGCAAAAAATTCCCCCCAAACCGCCAACCACCTCCATCAAACACAAGAACAACGGCAAAGCAAGCTTTGCGCATGCGCGAATTGGCCAGACTGGTGCAAAACTTCCAAACGTTTGGAATCCCTGAATATTGTGGAAAACTGAAGAGATATTGGGCGCCTCCAGGATCGCTCAACATGATAGCAAATGTTGACCTGCTACGTCACACAGTTTTATGGCCTTTCCTGGATGCAGAGTTGAGAAGTAGCGACGTTCCAGCCGAAAACAATTGAAAATCGCATTGCCTTGTGGCGTCTGCAGCGAAAATGGCAGGGCGTGTTGGGCTGTTGAATACGGTGTCACTATTAATGGATTATGAATCGATGTGATGACATATATATGAATGCTTGACCTAACCCGCAACTCCCCCCCATCCACTTTCACATTTGGGATAGCAATAAACCGTTCTCATGCCTGGCACGAGGGTCAGCGACCTTGAGAGGGAGAAAAGCATGCAAGCATGATATAAGATGATATAAGCTTCCTTGCAAATGGATGGCCCGCTTAAAAGATGCAAATTGTGCAAAAAAAAAAAAGTTCCGATTTTAAATAACAATCAGGTTCCTACTATGACTATGCTATGACAAACAGAAAGAAACTGAATTATCTCTGTTTCGTCCGTGGTATGTAAAATTTGGGGATTTTTCACTTTCTAAGCCAAGCGTCAGGTTAACCTTGCAGCAGGTTTTCGCATATGTAGATCCAAACGTGCGCGCAAGAATATAGTTCCACTCAGACGGGTTCTATTCCGACACAACTGCATACTTGTAAGAAAACAGTTATTTAATTTGTAAAATACAGACAAAATAATACATCCATTAGCAGGTGTGGACTTGATCGGTTGCAATCACTGTGCAGACGAACTTGGATCCGCAGATTCGCCAACTGGAGTTTGTATTGAGCTGAGGAATCCCTGAAGCCCAAGTGCGAGTCGGGCAAGTCTGAATACGTTGCAGAGCGCGTGATACCAGTGTTGCACATCCCACTATTTTAACCCTATGTTTATTGTGATTAATAATCGTGCTATACAGCGGCGAGAATGGTTGAATCAAGCAAGGTCTCCTGTTCAGCGAGTGTTATTGTGGGCTTCATCCGAAGGGAAAAGCTCTTCAAATCAAGCAAGTTGTTTAAAATGCATAATCCTCCTTACGGAAACAAGATCAAAGTAAAACAGGGCGTGAGGTGATTTGCCGTCAATGGGCGCACGAACTGTATCCCGGGTGTTGAATGATTTGCGGTTTGAGTTTAGGAAGAGGAAACGATTGTTTGTTGTTTGACTACAAAAGAATGTCCCCGGTATTAAAAGATATCCCCGTGAGAAGAAACATGTTTATTATTTGGAGCAGACGTGCTTTAACTCTGGGAGGGGCGTGGGCGTTATATTGATTTATATATATATATATATATATATATATATATCACCATGCAAAACCACCGCCAGGGCTGAAGAAACCGACGAGAAAGGGAGAGGGGAAGGGGGAGGCTTATTGTTTCACCCACTGATGGCAATGACGTCTTTGTTGAAGGCGCATATATTTACTGTTCCGTGCAAGGAAAGGGATGGATGATTAGCAAGAAATGGACAGACCAAGATTTGAATGCTGGTTTAGTGAAGTGATTCATAAATTGTAACCAGAATAATAGCAGCAGACAATGCACCTGATTGTATATATCCACAATAACAAATCATACTTTTTTTTTTCTGCTATAACTTGAAGTGCGTGTGTCTTACAGTAACAAAGGTTTTCATAAACGTTTTTTTTTATAAACCAAAAACAATAATTTGTCATTAAATTCAAGAGGGCCTGTCGTTGTTTACTTATATCTTTGGCTGTGTCCAAAAGGTACAAAGTACATACTTGAAGTACAGTCTTGACGGAAGTGACGTCACCTAGTGCAGTTCGAAAGCGCCAAGCAAACGAGTGTACAAGACCAGAGGACGCAGCACACGAGCGGTGCACACTTGCGATCTGTGCTTGCTTTTCATTTGTTAAAAAAATGGACGTCTGAAGTCAATCAGCTGGTAGTTGTAGTTCTTCCATTGTGTGGAAATGTAAGTAAACAAGTTTTAAAATACTATGTAATTTTATTTATTGGTTTTATTCATATATGCGTGGTTTCTTTCTTCTATAGTGAGAAGGTGTTTAAAAGTGAGAAAACAATTTCTTTTCCCGCGATCGTAAACCATGTTGCGGAATGTGTGAAAATTAATTTGAAAGAGCAAATTTATTTCATATTTCTATAATTAATAACGTGCTATGTTATATAAACTGCACACCGAGTCATGTGTGTGTGTTGTTCACGGAAAACAAGAGTGGCACATACAGTCGATGTTTGTTAATTTTAGTTTCGAAGCAACTTTTGTTGCATTCCTCACTTGTGTTGGCGCTGCAGTCAAAGTGCAGTTCGAAAGCTTTCCGCTTCCAGGCTTCAAGACCGCACTGCGAGTATGCTCTCGAAGTATGCTCGCTTCAAGTATGGTCTTGCAGCTTTCGGACACAGCCTTTGTTTATTTTTATTTTTGCGTGCTCGAAATATACACACATGCTCATGGGCGTCCGGAAGGGGGGGCAAGGGGGCCGTTCCCTCCCTGGAAAATGAAAGTCAACCAAAAATTATGTATTTCACACATATAATTTCATTTTAGCCACAATAATATGTGTTAATTATTGCATTAACACAATAAATTCAAATTTAAGCAATGTTATTAGGGAACTACACTCTTTTGGGGGAAATGTGACTTGTTTGCCCCCCCTGGGAAAAATACTCTCATGTTTCGAAGATATTTCGCATTTATATTAAGTAATGACACATTTTTTTAAATAAGTTATGCGCCGAAAGTACTTCTCAAATGTTATGTTTCAGGAGACAAAAAGAAACACAAATATATTCCGCTTGACATTCATGCGGGTTTTGATGTGTTGTGCGGTTGGCAATACTGTGGATTTTCTCAGTGTCTGCGATGTAAGCAGCTCGGCGGTTGAGGCAAGACTGGCACGGAAGATTCTGTGCTCAGTTCCCGCGCGGATTGATACATAAAACCTGCTGCAAGGTTAACCTGACGCTTGGCTTAGCTCTATTCTGGTGATTTTTAAGCTGGAATCTAGCGCCTTAGTCCGCTGCAGTGTTGCCAGGTCTACTGATTTCGCAGGAGATTTCCTGATTTTCAGCGCGATCTACTGATCTCCTGACAAGTTTCAAGAAAATGTGGAAATCTCCTGTTTTTTTTGCTTTCTTAAATATTTATAATGAACACTTATTAAAAAAATCGAAAGTTGATTAACAATTTACATATTCAGCTGGTGGAATGCAAAGACCCATGAATATCCCCCAGAGAGAGAGAGAGAGAGAGAGAGAGAGAGAGAGAGAGAGAGAGGTTGGGCAGAGGGTCATACCAGGCTTGATGATATTGGGAAAGACGCACGGCTTTAAGCTCTTTGTGCATTGGGACTCCAAGAAGACGGTGTCCAAACTTTCCCCCTGGTGCGGTTTTTGTCAAAGGGGAGGCAACTGAAAACTGGTTACAACTAAATGCCAATGTTGCCACCCACACATACAAACAAGTATTCAATTTTTATAGTAGTGTTCATTGCAAGCAAATGCTAGATACAGGTTCAGGTTTTTAACTCTGATAAAAAAGGGAGTCCACATTACAAATGCAGCCAAAGTTTATGGTTATAAGAGCTCTTAGTAAACTGTCGATTGATTGATTTGGTTTATTTTTCTGCGCATTTCTTCCACTTTTGGCTAATCGCGAGGACAAGGATGACTGATGATAAGATGAAATTAATGAAGGGACAACCATGCCCAGGCCGAGATTCGATCCCGAGACGGGATCCCTGATGTCATAGCATTGTGCTAACCACTCAGCCACGGAGGTCGGCTTAGTAAACTGCTGTTGCAAACTTATACGTCGCAGTTTTATTTCTTCTTAATCATCTCGTAACTTAGAAATAATAGTTCATGTTTTTAGAGCGTTGTTTTTTAAAGCTATTTCTGAGCGTAACTACCACTACAATTGCTCTTATGTCCATTTATACTCAATCAATACTGTGACGGTAGAAATTCTCTTTCCCGATTTTATACTAGGTAATCCTCGAATGTAAAAAGCTGATTCAATTAACATTTATATTGTCTGGAGTAACCGCGGAAAAAGTTGAAGAAAAATCTGCGACTTGTCTAATACTGGGACACGGGTTCGAATCCCGGACTGGGCATGGGAGCTCTTTGTGAGTGTCCCTTCATCGATTTCACATCTTTACGATTAGACGAAAGTGGCAGATGCGAAGTAAAATAGAACCAAATCAATCAACCAATCTGTCCAATACTGGTTGGTTACCTTCCGTGATTGAAATAAAAGTTTTAATGCGAGGATATTTCGGGGGTTCAGGCATGATAGCCCTCCTCCATTACCATTAATGTGAGTACGCTTTGAATGTGTTGTTAAAAAAAATTACATCCTGTAAGTTTGACTAGTTTTAAATATAAGCAATCTAAGGTGTTATCAGGTAGAGTATTTGAAAATATGTATCCCCGAATGCGTAGTGGCTGAAGCTCTAAATCTTAGTTAACACAAAAATCACGAAATGTTTCCATAAAGTTTTAAACGCCACGCACAGTCAAAACCATTTATTTTCGAATATTTCTGAGAAATGAACAGAAAATGGAGGTCGGATTTTTTCCAGTAATGTCACAGCTTTTTGCAAAGTGTTGGGGCAATGCCGGCGATTAGGGGGGGGGGGGCAATCCTTGCACCCACCTCAGTTTTGGCACCCGATCGTCGCCACTGGTTGGGGGAAACTGTACCTTTACCTTAGGTCAATTAAGGGGGTGGGGTTATCATACCCACAGATCGTACCCTTTGAAGTGAAAATTCATAATAAAATTTCTATTGACATAACAGTAATAAATTTATCTTTTGACATCTAAAATTAATAATTAACGTTCAATAATGATAGTGGAAAGCTTTTCCCACTCTACCCCCCCCCAAAACGTTGATAATCCGCTATTATTAGTTCTTCTGATTTTTTAAGCAGATCTCCTGATTTTTCAGGGGACGATCTCCCGATTTTTGAAAATCTGACCTGGCAACGCTGGTCCGCTGGCACTTGGCAATCCTGGCGGTGCAAAAGTTAGGCTAGTAATCTGTGATGGCGGCTACTTGGAATTTCATGTACGCAAGAGCAATTCGGTTAGCCTAATATTTAAGGTATTTATATATTTCGTTCGCGTTTATGGTGTCTTGGAAATTCGATATATCTTTAATTGAAATAGTGTGATGCATTTGCGTGATGAACTTGTAAGAACTGCGAAATAGCTACACGTGGAGTCGTCAAATCTGAAAGTTTTGCATTTCGCCCAGGTATTTAGATTTGAAATTTTTTACTACCCTTTACAAAACTAAAATCGTGTATCTTGGTTAGGGAATCTTACGTGAATTACAGGTTCAGTGGTTGTTGGGTTCGTCTAAATGATTTTATGCTTCTCGGGCGATATCGTAAATTTGTAATGTGTGGAATTGTATTTGGTGCAGTTTATCCACTGTACCCCCTCGATAACAGATAGTGAAAACACATTCCACTCGTTTATTTCCTAATTAATTACGGTATAATTTAACAATACAGGGAATTTCTCCAATTTGTTTGAATTTTCGGTTACTTACTAATGTGGGTCTCCTAATCACGAATCTGCACTTAAAATTTGGCGCTCACGTATAAATTTGGCGCTTATTTGGGGGCAGGTGAATCCGGCCACTTTCTAACATGCCCTTAACAGGGAGTCTATGGATATAGGCGGGAAGGCGGAGCGGAGGCGGGGCCGCGATAGCGGTTGGGGGCGGAGCCCGGAACCGGCGGGAAATTTGGAAATCGATTATTTTGCTATTTCCACGTGTGAGCGCCAAATTTTGACTGCAGATTCGTGATTAGGGGGCCAAAATTAGTGAGTATGCCGAATTTCAAACAAAATGGAGAAATTCCCTGTATTGTAAAATCGCTCCAAAAAAACGGTCACACGTCATCTTGTTTCCAAACTTATTAACCAAAAATGCTGCACAAACTATTCACAGAAGGTTTTTAAGCGAAAATTGATCCACAAACCATTCATGGAAGGTTAGGTTAGGCAAACAGAAACCATTTGCGGAAACGTACGTTCTTCAGTTACAAAAACTTTTTTTTTTAAAAAAAATGTGAATACACGTGAAAAAATTATCCGCAAAACAGATAGGTAAGTACAAATGTCAAAAATTGACGAAACTCAGAAGTTATAGGTGTCCGAAGGATAGTAAACATTTACCCGTATCTGCTTCGCGGAACATTCCTGAAGGTGTATCAACGTTGTTTTGATGAAATTAATTGCAATTTTTCACATTACCAGTAAGTCTTTCTGATAGCCCTTTTCTCTTGCCTGAGACGAACTAACCTAACCACGTGCCAATGGTTCGCAATTATTTCCAATTTCTAGATCCTGATACTAACACGACACCAAATTTTAACTATGTTTCCTAACCTAACAGAACTAACCTATCCACGTGCCAATGGTTCGTGGGGCTAGCTATTCTCCGTCGGAGAATTAATATTCAACAAACAACATGAATTTCAGCTATGAAACATTCCCACATCACACAAAACACCTTCCCGATGTTCGACAATGCTACAGGAACTTATTACGGTAAGTAGTTTCTTCTGTAAAAATAAATAAATGTGTCCGAAGGATAGTAAACAAGTACCGCATATATACACCTATATAAGGCTAGAGTCTAGTTTACGTCCTTCTTGCGCACTCCTTCTTGCCCGTTTACAAAACCGTGCTAGCAGACAGCCGGTGCTCCGGCATCCGTTGGGTAAGTAAGTTTTTCTTTTTACACTTTCTGTCTAACCATTCATGGGAACGAGGTATGCCTACGAGGTTAGGTTAGGCCTATTAAGTTAGGTTCCATTAGCACTCATTTCACCCCTAAATATGTGCTTCATCATCGAAAAATGTCCTTAGTACGATCAATCACGTATATCCGGACAACATCGGTTTCTCTCGATTTTCTCCTCCAGGAAATATTTCCTCGCCTTGGGATTTACTTTGTTGAATTTCTTATAAAATAACTTTTCCAACGATATGTGACACGTATTCCTTAGGAAAAAGATGTAAACTAGACTCTTACCCTATATAAAAAAAAAAATCAATTTGCTTTTTCTCAAATTTCCAGACGTGACCCCCAGTTTTTTACAACAGATCCGTGATCAGGAGGCCAAAATTAGTTAGTATACCGAAAATTAACAAAATTGGAGAATTTCTCTATATTGTCAATGCGGTCCGAAAATTAAATTGGAAAAAAAAAACCCTCTCACACGTCATCTTGTAAAACTACCGCATGGTTGCTACACTAACAGGGGGTTACATAATCCAACGCACAGAACATTTGATTCACGTAGTCGACAGTAATGGTGGCAAGAGCTATCGTGCATCGGAGATACATAAATGTAGAAAAATACATGATTTACCGGCTGAATAAGTTCAACGAAGGGAGAAAACACTTCCACGAGCTTCCTGAAGTCTACAGAAACTCAGTTACGTAAGTAGTTTCGCCTGTAAATTTGATGAAAATTGTTCTCACTATACCATACTGTTGCCACTTTTTTTTAATAGACAGATTTCAATGTTTTATGTAATGTAAAAGTGATTCCAGCGATAGGAAAGCACAAATAACGGAGATATTTTTTGCCTCTTTTTTTAATTGAAACTGTATATACACTAAAATAGCGTAAGAATACGCCGAAAGTAACTATCAGTACCAAACCTAACAATCCTAACCTAAGTACGTAAAATTATAGCTGCTGTTGTGGAAAATCGGGTAACAGTTCAGATTGTTTTATGATTTCTCCTAGCAAAAAAGTAAAAGTAAAGTGCTCCCCTGTGCTTATCACTATGCCATGAAGGCGTCTAGGGGGTGTGGGAGTAATGCCCCACACTTTCTTGATCCGGTCGTGAGTGGGGGTGATGTGATCAGCATCACGTCCCTGACTTCCTTTACCCCCCCAGGGTTTCCCACAGGTACCCATGTTATTCGACGCTGGGTGGGCACTGGGACCGCTTCCAACGTTAGAAAAGTTCCCGGATTTGAACTGGCTGGGATCGAACCCGGTACCATTGGCATGGTAGTCAGACACGTTACCGACTGAGCCACCGAGCACAAAGACTAATTATCGTAGAATTTTGAAAATCATTGTGACAACATTTGAACCTTCCTTAAAGTAATGAGCACTGTTTGGACTCGAAAGAAAGGTTATTTACGTTGAAAAAAAAACAACTTGAAAATTACCTTATGCACTTCTCATGAACAAGATATTCTTCGTCAACAAGCGACAATAAATATCGTAGAATCATGGGAATGAATGTAGAAGTACATTGGAACCTTTGTAGAATGCATTAAGGGAATTTATTTTAACGCTAAGGGAACCTAACCACGAAAGCATATATTGAACAAATAGCCATTCTTTTGTAACGGACGTGACACGTACACAACGTAAAAGTATTAAAAAAATACACTAATTAAGATTTGTATCCATTTTAATTATTGAGAAAGGTTGTACTCACTGAAATGTACAGTCACAAAAATTGTCATGCCAAATACTTAACTGTATTTGATTATATCTGAAATGAAAGAGGTGTAACGGTCGTGACGTGTAAAACACCCTGTAATGAACATAGGGTTGGGTTTTCCATAGTTTCTGTTAATTGGACAGACAAATTAACTGGTAAATATTTGTTATAGTAATGTTAATATATGCTCTTTTAAGACTATAAAGTATGACCTGTTAAAAGTTTTGATGTTTTATTGAAAAATGTTTAACTTTGTAACGGACGTGACAAAGGATTTGTAACGGACGTGACAAAAAAGTGCATCATTTATAATGACAGTTTTTATTTGAAAAAAACACTAATATTATGTAATACAACCTTGTACATAATAATAATATAGTTATACATAGTTGCAAAAGTTTAATACTACAATTCTAGTGAATTAACATTAACATAAAAGAAACAGGTCTGGGAAAGAGATTAGGCTACATTCTGCTAGTTATGGACTAATTCTCATTTAATAAGCAGGTTGAGTAACAAAAAAGACATTACACCTTTGTGGACACTAGGTCTATAGACTATTTATGTTTTTCTCAGCACAGGTCGTAAATTATCACTTTTCTGTGTCACAACATACTTCATTCAACACCTCCTTGTTAGTTTTTGGAAAACTGGCTGGTACCTTAGACAGTGTTTCAGTCATAAAAATTTGCATGCTTAATGCAAACACACACTGTGTGAGGCATATCACTAACCGGGAGCACATGTTTTGGACGTAAGCTATAAAATTTACTTTTTGAAATTTGGTCATGTGGATACAGCAGTTTATATTCTTCATAGGCCTCGCCAATAGCCATTACCATGTGTCTCAGTTGGTATAAACTGCGTTTACCAGTGACAGGGTCTTTCACTGATTTCACGTCTCTTTTCCAAGATGCTTGACGACTTATTTCATTGCACGGGAGAAACTCATTCACCCTTTTAAGACAATCTGATTGAATCTTTCTTGGTCCAGTTCTTAGCATTCACAATATCCTTTTTTAATTCTGAACCTAAGTCTTCTCTTACCAGTTTTCTAAATATTGCAACCTTCTTAGTAGGACTGTTAGGTAATGCGTTTTTTATTCTCTTTACTGCTTTGCCATTTGTTCTTGGTCTTTTGTATGAACCGAGCTCACTCTGACCACCATTTTGAATAACCTTCTTCCTTGCTCTATACAACCGCTGTCGTTCTTTATCTTTCTGCCTTTTTTCAGCTAACAGTTTTTTATCTTTGGTCAATTCATTTTTTTCCTTCTCTCTTACTTTCCTCTTCCTCAATTTATCTTTCTCCAAATAAGCCTTTCATTGCTCTTGATTCTTTTTTCTCTCTTCTCTACATTTAGCCATTCTTGTCTTGTTGGGAGTGGGAGCCATAATCTGAAACAAAACAATAAATTTAGAGCCAAATAACCTAAAAATAAATTTAGGGCCAAATAACCTAAAAGTAACATTTAACATAAACATTTGTTGCAATGTTGAACATTTATATTATTGTCATGCCTTTACTAATAAGTTTCTGTTAGAATTGTGAAAAAACATGTTGAAGTTGGTCAGCTCCAGCTGGTTTTGTTTCAAATAGATTTTAAACATAATAAAAGGTTGTTTTATTATCAAAACATGTTAAAAATAGGTACTATTGCTTTTCATTAACAGTTTAATACCATTTTGAAGTATGCGGAAAGTTTTATTTCTTTATAGCATAATGGAATCTGAAGCTCTGCTATTAGTTGCACATGGTGTTTATATCTGAGTGTTGTTAATTCAGCCTCATTAGTTCTTGTATCCTTATTTATTAAACAACTTATAGTTTTGAGTATATAATTGCATTTTAATTTATAGAAATATTTTTTAGGTTAGGTAGGCCTATCTATTTTATGAGACATTTTAGTCCTATCTTGTATGGTCTGAAAACTGAATTAAATCTTATCTCCCAACAACAAATAAATTTTGAATTACATAAATAAAGAAAATTTAGTTCTACTGTTACAGAAATACGAAAATCAGGCCAGAAATATGGACCCTGCTCTAAAAGTAATTAAATGAGAGGAAAATAAATATGAAAAACAAGCAAGAAATATAGTATTTTTTTTTTGTCACGTCCGTTACAGGATTTTCACAGGTAATGCTATTTTATACAAAACAGAAAACACTAGAAATCAATAAACAATGCACATAACCCCACTTCTACCAAGAGTCACTTACATCACATTATTAGGGTTGGTGTGATATAAACTTATTCATGTTTTTTGTAACGGACGTGACATTTGTTCTTCGCCTTCTTAATAAACAAATAAACAGCTTAATACTTACATAAATCAATAACTCTTGAGTGTAAACAATACTCCAGACATCAATATTTCTTCATATAACTGAGAAGAACAGCTCACTGGATGATTTGATTATGTTCAGCTGTTTACAAAGCAGCTGATTTTAACTAACAACTGATCACATCTCAGTGTTCCAACTTCAATGTAAGGAAATGTGATGAAAAATAAAATTAAATAAGAAATAAATGCTTGAAATAGTTATTCTAGATTATTTGCTGCTTAGCTATGCAGTTTATATGATATTTTAAACAGTTTTCAATTTTCGCTATGAGGTGTATGTTATAAAAGAATGGCTGCAAAACCTTAAGTAATCGCTAAAACTCCGCAGTATGTGTTAACAGACGTACATCGAAATGGAATCATGTAAAAATGCGTTTGTAGCATGATGAAATCGCAATAAAACAAAAGGAATTTGGGCTGAAAGTTATTTTGGATGCTACGTTCACTTGCGTGAAGCCTTTGGCCTGTTCTGCTTCACAGTAAAGTAATGTGCTAATGTAACAGACGTACTTTACTTCACAATAACACATTTCCGAGCTAGAATCAACTGAAAACGTTCATAAAACAAAATCTTCATGAACCATGCAAGATATTTTACTTTCTCTAGGGGGTACAGAGGGTCAAGGGTACCTTGTATTTTTACAAAGTAGCATTGGCGTACGGTAACAGAGGAGATTTTTAGAGATCTACGTGCTACGAAACTTATATTTTTGTAATATTAAAATTCCTTACCTACGTAACGTCATTACGGTTTTTCAGGGCTTCAAAAATAGTGTTGAGCAGGTTCTAACATGCCTATAGAAAAGGGTGGGTAGCCGGAGTGGGGGGGTAGGTCAATTACATGGAAGTAGCATGGAATCAGGGACAATTTTTATGATTTTTTTTTTTTAGCCCTGAAAAAGCGACTGTTATATATCTATTGGTACGGGTGCAGGTGGCTGCTACGGAACTGACATGGCCGCAAGTAGACGTCCACCTCGCAACTTTAAACAGCTGCATCTCCACTTTAAATGGCTGTACACTCGTATATATATGTTTCTGCGCTCCAGAATTTTGTTTTTCACAATTTGCCACACACAATCTTTGTAAAAAAAAAAAAAAAATCCCTAGCGAAATCGAGGGTGGAGGATTTCACGATGGGCCCACAGCCCCCAGAATAAAAAGTTTTTTTAATTTGTCTCTCTCTTCAAAATTATCTTTGATTAGTGGCTATTTGAAGGGCGAAGGATGTCTTCACTTTGAATGTATGCAAAAATTCCTTGCAGTCGATCACCCTCATTCATAGATGATGATGTTTTGTAAAAAAAATCATTGTTTTGTGTCTACTGAGCTCCAAAGCATTTCATTATTAAATGCTACACTGCCATTGGCATTATACAGTACAAAATAATCCCTGTACGTAGATATTTAACCATAAAGTTTGCAACGCTGCTTGCTGATGGTACTGTGATTGCTTTTCAGCCCCTGCCGATTAGGAGCAAAATACACCCACATCACCATAAGATGGGGTTTCCATCTCAAAAAGTAACCCCAAGGGTCCCGGGTTCGAATCCCACTCGGGCTTGGTTGTTTGTGAATGTCCATTCGTCAATTTCATCACTCATCCTCATCTTCGCAAATTAGCCAAGACGCTCAAAACGCGAAGTAAAATAAACTAAATCAATCAATCAAATGAAATCAAAAAGAAACTGGCTGGGTGAACTAAAGTTCATTCTTTTGAGATGGTAGCATATAATTATACAAAAAAAATAAAGTAAAAATGTATTTTGCAACTAATGTTGTGGGTGACCGAAGTTCCTTTTGTTTTATTGCAATTTCATCATACTACGAATGCTATTTTTACATGGTTAGATTTCAATTTACATCTGTTAACACATACTGCGGAGTTTTAGCGATTACTTAACATTTTGTTCAGTATATGATTTTGTGATTAGGTGAGGTTAGCATTAAAATAAAGTCCCTAAATGAATTCTACTAAGGTTCCAATTTACTTTTACATTCATTCCCACTAGTCTACGATACTTACTGTCGCTTGTCAACGGAGAATACCTTGTCCATGGGAAGTGTGCATGCTTGGTAAGGTAATTTTTAAGTTGTTTTTTTGAACATATGTAATTTTATCCAAATTTGTCCAAAACGAAACTTCACAGAGCTACAGTATACTCAGCCTAAGTCAGGTGTGTCCTTCGTGTCTCCCAGTCGGCAAAGTTCTGCCACACCACTCTTTGCTCATCCAGCTCAGAAGTCTAGCCAATGGCAGACCTTGCATTAGTCACGTGTTTGTTTCAAGTCTACAGGATGTCACAAATGAGTTCCTCTACACTATATGCTTACACATAGTATTTGTTAAAGCACCTAACACTATCAGGAAGGTCATTTATGCTGAACAAAAGGAGATAAATCCCCGCTGACCCCCTATGGGGTTGCTGTTAAACTGTAATTTCAGTTCAACAATCAAAATATTGAAGGTATTATTAGTATGTTGTAATGTAATGCTTAACTTCTGCAGTTTATATTTGTAGTGAAATATTTCTAATGGTGAAAATATTGCTAAACACAAATGGTTTTTAAAAACTTTCATTTTCCCTTTTATTTGAAAACACATTTTAGGTGCAAATGAGACTTTCATTTATCCGTACGTGGGCAAAAGGTTAAACATGCATGTTTCAAATAAAAGCCTGAGCAAGTTTACAAAAAACAGTGACATCACTTGTGATACCAGAGACATGAATCATTCCAACATTTGATGTACATACCATACCTCCAGTTATTGGTTTAGATTATATTGAGTATGATCAAACTGCAAGTGGCTTAGAGAGTAGCCTAAAAAAGTTTTGTACTTCCGCAGCAGTAGAATCTCCAAGGAAAAACCTTCGTGGGATTGGAACCACATAGCAGCCTAAGGAACAGGAAGTTTTCCGAAGGCAACAGAGGAGAAAGCTGAAGAAGTTATACTGATGCCTGTGATGGAGATGTTACATTGGGAATTAAATCACGGTAAGTCATCTTTAACCCTTAAACGCATAGCGTTACCATATGGTAACACTCAACATTCGCACACTTTCGTGCTAGAGGCTTCTCTATATTCAGTGTGTATGCAAACCTAGTGCCAGAAGTCGCTCAAGGAAGCATAAAGCTTGCAATTGAGACCATTTGTTTCGGTCCAGGTAATGGCATTGTTGCAAGAGGATGTATTTGTTTTGACCTTCGATTTTTTGATTCAATATGGCATACGCTGGAAAGTAAATATAGTGTTTTTATCTGATTGTCTTTCATTATGTAGTTCTGAATGTTTTCAGCATTTAGTAAACACATGTAATTAAAAACGTATGAAGTTTTCTGTTCAAGAATTTGCATCACTTGCTCGATTTTTGCTCATAATGGTGGCGTTACCATATGGTAATGCTATGCAGATACAGTAGCTACAGGCCTTTTCAACAATTACTTCATTTATTCTTTTATTATTGCATGTAAACCAAGAAATTTAAGTTGTAAAGCCTCTGTCGTCTTTTGTATGGTTTATTTTTTTCTATTGCTTATAGTTTAATTTTATTTTAATAACATAAATAATAATAATAAATATATTAAAATAATAGTAATAATAGATGTCCATTTCATGAAACATTTTGTGCCTGTACAGTAGCTCAGCCTTGTTGAGTCTGTCATCCCGTATTATGGAAAACATTCGTGCAAGCTATTATTACAGGTAAACCTAAAAGATTTGGTTATAAAGCGTGTGTGGTGCTTGAAAACCTTCCGTGGGTACCTCTTTCGTTTTGATATCTATCAAGATAAGAGTATAAAAATATTCCACTGACATTGAAAACAAATTTAGAAAGACTGCAGCCCCTCTCATCCATATGCTACATGATTTCCGAGACAAAAATTCTCCCAGCTTGAATTTTGATGGAAATCGCTCAAAACTATATGACATCATTTTGTGTTGCACTTAAGGGAGCTGGGTGGCCCATTACTACAACACAAAGGAAGGTTTTGAAAGATGTGTGGTATGCTGGTGGTCCACCAGTAGTGTTCTCATTGGACATGTCAAATATGTGGTTGGACTTCGCGTTCCATGTTTCATACGTTTCTATGACAAGGGCCTCCCCGATGGCATAGTGGTAACGTCGTCATCTTGTAATCATGGGGTCCCGGGTTCAATACACGGTGGAGGTACATGTTCCGATCTCTCTTTAAATTGTAGGTCCAGTCCCGATTAGCTATTCTGTGCATAAAGTGGACTTAGAAACTTCAATTCAACTCAATACAAAGTTTCTATGACAAGTGAATATTCAAGAATGATAAACAATATGTGAATATAGTGTAATCATTGTTTACTAAATAGATACCTGAGCAACTTTAGCTCAGAAAATGTGAGATTAATGTACAATCTATCTATAATATTTGTATTATTTAAAAAAAATAATCAAATTTTGAAAGCAATTTTAAGGTATATTGAAAAATTCCCAAGTTAAGTTGTTAATAAATCAATTTGTAGGGGTAAACGCATAGTGGTACCGTTTGGTAACGGGGCATATTTCGAAAAGGGAAAATGAAAATTTTCAAAATCACTTATTAGTACATCAGAACAGATATTAGACTAAAAACAAGAAAAAAATAACAAAAAATAATTCATGCGTTTAAGGGTTAATGCATAACTTGAAATTGGGGAAGTACAATGTGCTATCAAAAAGTTTTTATTTATCTATGTTTACACACTATAATCTTCAAAATAGTCACCTTGCACAGCAATGCAGCGCTCCCAGGTTTCCTGCCACTTCTGGAATGTGTCCTAGAAGCCTTCTTTTCGAAGCGTGTCAAGCACCTTCTGCGATTTGCGCTGGATCTCCACAATGGTGTCAAAACATTTGAGCTCGATCTTCATATTCGGGAAGAGGCAGTACAAATGCAACTAATTTTATTTTATAGCCTTTCAGAACATACTTTAAGCTTAAATTTTAAAAAA
>NC_139241.1:65492260-65602451 GCF_977018435.1 Lepisma saccharinum | reverse complement strand
AAATAATAAGATAGAGAAACAGAAGATGAAAGAAAAGCAGAGAAATTGAACGAAGGGGAAAGATAAAAGAAGCAAATACAGAGAGAGAGAGAGAGAGAGAGATAACGAAAGGCAAAGAAGCAGGAAGAAAGAGAGAAAGGAGGAAAGGTGGATTTAGAAACAAGAGAGAAGAATGAAAACAAACGTAGGGAATGAAGGAGAGATTAAGAGATGAAAGGAAGGTAAGGAATATAGTGAAAGAGGGAAAGATGAAGATTAGAGAAGTAGAATATAAGAGGAGAAGAGAGAGTAAGATAAAGAAACAGAGAATCAAAGAAAAAGAAAGGTGGAAAAGTTATTGAAAGAAACAAAGAGACAGATAGATAACGAAAGATAAACCAGCAGAAAGAAAGAGTACAAATCAGAAACGTAGGAAGGAAGAAAGGCGGAAAGGTACAAAGGAAAAGACAGAGAGAGAGAGAGAGAGAGAATATGTCTGAATATTTCTCATAATAAAGCACATTTGGTTGAGTTAAATTTTCAATATCGTAACAAAATCCCGACTCGATGCCCACCTGAACTAAATTCTGTGACGTCATTGATAACACTCTGAGTGCACATCACAGAATATAAACGCAATGGTATGGATTGTGTCTGGCTGTGATTTCGTAATACATTCTTTTTTTTCTTTTTTAAGTTGTCACCACCCAATAGGGGTCTGTTGGGACTATCGGGAAAATAGCGACGGAACATATCAGCCCTCTTCAGACGAAAGGGGGGGGGGGAGGTGCTGTCACGTGCCGCACTTGAAGGCTCGCGATTGGTCGCCGCGAAGTCAGCGCGTCCAATGGAATCCAAGGTGTCGAGATTTCGCCGCATAAAGTTTGCGTCTTCGACTCGGGGAAACACACAGAGTTCCGGAGAGTGAGCGTGTCCGGAACAGTTAGAGAGAATTCAGTGGCGACATCTGCTAACGGGTTCGAAAATCCGCGGCGGCAAGAAAACTTTTCCTTCCGGAAAAACAGTTTACAAGATCACAAGAAAAAATGTTTTCTGTTTCAACGCCCTCACCGTGGACATCTGACGTTGAATTCGCGAACTACGCACCCGAGCCGAATCGCTGTGTTTTTATTTGGTAAAGAAAATAAAAAGAAGAAACAGTGCGTTTGTGGTGTGGTCGTTGACTAGCGACACTTAGTGTTAATAACCGAAAGCTGTTGGACTTCACCAGGTCAAGGGTCGCCAAGTAATACGTGTGTGCCGCGGACAGTCTCGCAACTTTTTTTGTGCCTACGTGCTGTGACGTAAGAAAGGTCAAGGCCACGCCATGACCCCGAAACAACCTGTGGTGACATTGCTGGTGCTATGTGGTGCCTGTTTCCTGGGTGCTTTTGCCAGGATGGATCCCGAAAAGGGAGAACTTATCCAGAACATTTTCCGCCAGTTCCTTAAGATTAGGCCTGGGAGCGGGCGTAACTCAATGCACGACGGTCCTCCAAGACACATGCTGGAGCTCTACCACAAGTTCACAGAGGGAGGGGCGTCCAAAAGGACATTTGGCAACACTGTCAGGAACATCTACCCTGCCAAAAGTAAGTACCCTTACCACCCTGCTTGAATCCTCCACATTTTGAGTATTTACGAGCAAATTATATGTACCTAGTTTCATCTTTACGGTTCCTATAGTTGTCGAGGTGTCTTCCAGTTATACGGGGCTGCGAAAGGTTCTCCTGATATTTGTAATTTTAGTTTGCGCAGCGAATACGGAAAAACATAATTTGCTTATGTAAATGTTTGTGGTGTTCCCTCCAACCAGTGGCATGCCCAGGATTTACGAAACGGGGGTGTTACGTGTACTCTTTTTAGTAGTCAAGTCCTCATTTTGTCATTTTTTCCATGCCTTTAACGATCTTTCTCTTAAGGAATACTGGGCCTATGAGCACGCCACTGTCTCCAACCAACATCCTTATAATCAAATTATTAATATAGTTATCAGATTACCTAAGTATGATAATATAGCCATTGATTTCCCGATTAGTATAAATTGGAGCAATTCGGATTCAAAATGCAACGTTCCAATAATGGCCTGAGGAAACAACACGATTCGTTTCGTCCAACTAATTTAAACCTAATTTTATATTGTCAGCAAACCTAGACATAACAGAATTATCACTCTTTGTTATTATGTCATAATTTATTTATTAATTTTTAATTTCAAGGGTACATATTAATTAATAAAAACTTTAAAATATTAGGATAGGTATTGTGCAAGTGAGATTCTTTGGATCGACTTGGGAATTTACCGGGCAGCGATATCACGATGGTTGAGCAAGATTGTCCTAGACGGGCGAATACCTTTAGTTAAAAAAATGTTTAACAACTAGAAGTACTTCTCGAACTTACTGCACGTGAAGGAGAAAATTTGGAAAGAATGATTCGAAACAGTAAGGCAAAATCCGATCCCCGAACAAAATTTTGTTCTTCTTCAGCAACAATATGTATAGGCTTATATCTTCAGCGTTTGCCATGTTTTGTTTTGGCGTTTTTCAAAACTTGGCAATAAAGCTTTTCTATTTCGGTTATTTTACGTAGCCTTTCTACCTGTTGGGTTAATCGCGACGATGAGGATGAACTGATGTCGCCGAGGATTCGAACGAGAGACCTATGGCTTCGTAGCGCCACGGAGACCAAGAAGAATTCTACCTACATAAAGATCGTGTTCAAAATAAAATCATGAAGTGAAAATACGTATTATTTCATATGAAACAATATAAATTCACTACAGCCTCAACATTCAATGAAAAGTTAACAAAAGATAATTATGATAGTGAATGTTGGATATGGTTAAAAATTGCCACTTTGAAAGGTCAAATAATAGTTTGGTATGATATTGAACACCGTACAAAAAACACGTCGAAATTGAAAAGAAACGTTTATTAACCTTCCATAATTTTTAACCTTAAACACATTCTTATTTTTCTTAGGTGCTAATACGAAATATATAAATCAGTTGCTTTGTAATAATGTGTTTACATAGGACATATTGCACTTCAGACTAAGAAACATAAAGAGACAAAATAGGGAAATTTTCCGGACGGAAATAGAACGGTGGTTCTAATTCTTATCCTAGGTAAGCCTGTTTCCTCGTCTATTTCATCAATGGCATGTCTGTTGTAGATAACGAATGCACAAAGGGATAAGATGCAATAAGAACAAAGGAGCAGAGTGGAGAGAATTATATAGTCAGTTCCCTTTAACTGGAAATCCCGGAAAAGTTCGGGAATTTTGAAAATACATCCAACGGCTTTGTACTTGCTAGGATTCGGGAATGAAAATCAATCCCGCATTTTTTAAACAATAGAGAATCAAGTATATAAAATGTTTTCTATACTACTTTTCTTAATTTATTTTTAACGATATTGAACACATTTGATTATCTTCTCTAGCAAATACTTAAATACAGAGATTAGTCTGTAGCAACGTAGTCATGTTGATGTGTTGGGGGGTGGGCAATTTTGGGTAAACAAATATAGTTTTATGTTATAAATTATATATTAATGTTATTCATTACATAACAGACACACAATGTAAGAGATATATTAATTAGAATTTGATTTGATTTTCGTTATTTAGCGTGGCCTTTTTGCAACTTTGAGCTAATCGCAACGATGAAAATGAGTGATGAAAATGCCCAGGCCATGATTCGAACCCGGGGCCGCTGGCGTCGTGGCGTGCTGTGCTAACCACTTCGCTACGGAGGTCGGCAAGTAGACCATCGCGGCCCCCGAAAACCTGGAAAAGTGAAGAATTTTTTCTTCCGGAAAGGCCCAGGAACTTTGGTGGTACTTACGGGCACTCTTACTCATCGGATATAAAGATGAAAGGAAAAAGGTAGGGGGATTTGGTTAATAATAAAAGCTCACATCACGAACACGTTATGTCCCCCTGTCATAAAATGCGCGACGCCCAGGATGAAAAACTCACCGTCCGGGCAATAAAAATAGTCTTCCGATTGCATCAGGAACCGTTCGGGGATCCAGGTGCCCCGTGAGCCATGGGAATTGAAGTTCGCGTGCGTGGGTCCGTTCAAGAAGTTCGTGAATGTTTATTGTCCCCCTCAACAGAGCCGGGGTGGTCCGGCAGGGCGTCTGTCTGTCGCGTGGAAGGCCCGGGTTCGATCTTTCTGGGAGGGTTGTCCCTGGGCAAGTGGCTATGGGGTAAATAAGACTTGCATGCTAGAAACTGGTGGTAATATCGAGAGGAGACCGAGACAGTTCTCAGTAAAATCGAGACGAAAGCGAGACTTAAAAGTTAAGTAAAATTCCCCGTACACTGTGCTCTATGCCATGAGACATACATATATAGCAGCATGTGGGGGCAGGGCCGCTCACATTCTATCGATTCCGAGTGATTTGGATAATCAGCACCACTCTCCGGCCGCCTGTATCCCCCAGGGTTGCCTCCCAGGTAACTATTTAGTTGAAGCTGGGTGAGCCCCAGAGGCCCCTTTATGCGGAAGACGTTGGTATGTTATTGAAAAATTTGCCTAAGGATAATTCTCATATGCAGAGTGAATCTCTACATTTATATATATATATATATATATATATATATATATATATATATATATATATATATAAGTCGTATGTTTTGCTTATAATAATTACTAGGGACGGAATAAAAAAAAAATACAGTAAAACCTCGTTAATCCGGATCCCGATAAGCCGGACTTCGCTTAATCCGGACAGGCAAAAGGAAAAAAAAACAAAACAGAATGCAAGGTTTTAAATGTGGCTAGAAGTCAACAATCGCCGGGCACATCATTATAATATGAGTATCGCGAATATTTTACTGTACTGTATAGTGTATTTAGGCCTATGCCCTTTAAATACACCATAATAAACGTGTTTTGTTGCTATAAACAGAGTTTTAATGCACTTTCTACTGTTCTTTTAGGTTATTTCAGTTAATCCGGACTTTCGTTAAACCGGTCAACTTATCCCCCCCATTAGTTCGAATTAACGAGGTTTTACTGTACACTAAAAACAATAAAATTTGTACAGACACCGGCAATAATAATGGGATACCTAGAACCTGAAATACTCAGTTCCCTTGCAAGGCGATATGCGTGTTGCATAATTCTACGGCAATGGTTGATTTTTAATAGCAAATTTTCAATGACAAGTTCTGCCACCGCCGTAAAATTAGGCAACACTCATAACGACGAAAGCGAAGGATTCAGCTGATATTGCCTGTAGAGATATAGCTCTGTATTCCATTGCATTTGTTAGAATTGGTTGTTTTGGGTCAATATTGTTATTTGAACAATATAAATATCATCACCAGGGAGCGGAAGTTGATGAAATGTCATATTTTTTCTGACATCTCGGACACGATGGCCATTAAATATACACAATATTACACTTCGTCTAGAACCCAAAAAAGGTAATTTTAAAGTGCATTTTTTGCCAATTTTCAGGTTTTAGGTCATTTTCCCCGATTTTCGGCATTTTCCCGTCATTTTTCGCAATATTCGGTGTATTGTTTCGTCATATTTTGTCACTTCTTCCATTTTGGTAATATTCTTGAGTCTTTTCACCAAGGTGAACATAGGCCTATATATTTCTCGCAGGATTTACTTTTCTTTACAGTGCCACAGAAACACACCAAACTACATCACCAGGCAAAGATGTGGGAAATTAACGCATTTTACACCAATTCATTAAGTGTATATCTATGACTTTTTCATAAAATTGTTTTAAAATTATTCGGTTGTTTCCATTGGAAATCCTCGTTGCATATTTTAATTGAATGTGCATGTGGTATCATTTCGTGCTTTTTTTAAAAGCTAGATTGAATTTTGTTTAATTTAGTTTTCATTTCAATTTTTAACCTGAAACTAACAAATTTAATGGTCATTTTTTGCGTCATTATTTCCCATTTTTTAGGACATTCTATAGGTCCTATATTTTTTAGGTCATCAACTTCCGCTCGCTAATCATCACAATGATAGGAAAACTTGTTAATGTGATAACGAACACTCAGAAAACAATCTTCATATACCTAATTGTTTCTGGGAAAAAAGGAGCATGAAGTTACGGCAAGTTAACTCCGCAGTTCTGCAGTCTGCAATATTGAATTTTAGTTTTATTGCCATTGATACAAGGCTACCAGACGTCTATATTTATTCCCTGTTCTGATTTTTTGCGAACTGCTATCGTGATGCCAAGAAGTGTCGCTTTTTTTTTTTTTTTTGTTAACTCACATTTAGACATTTTCTTTATTTTAATATTCATCGCTAATACGTATCATACACACAGAACCCAAAACGTGTCAATTGACACATATATATTTTAATTTCAATAACACGTTAACATGCATAAACTGGAAATGATGCACCATTTAATGTGTCAGAATACACATAGAAATGTATAAGAGGGTATTTTTATCAGATGAAGTTCCTTGTGATGCATTAAAATGCATCAATTTGGAAGATCAGGAAAGATCATTTCGAAGATAACAAAATTACACATTAAGCTGCGTCAATTGATGCATTAAAAGTGAAGGTTCGTTATCTTCGAAATGATCTTGCCTGATCTTCCAAATTGATGCATTTTAGTGCATCACACGGAACTTCATCTGATAAAAATACCCTCTTATACATTTCTATGTGTATTCTGACAGACATTAAATGGCGCATCATTTCCAGTTTATGCATGTTAACGTCTTATTGAAATCAAAATATATGTGTCAATTGACACGTTTTGGGTGCTGTGCGTATAATTTATAAATATATTATTTTTGAAACATGTAGAATTATCATGCCTGTACGACGGCCCTGGGCCGGCCCCGTGGCGGAGTGGTTATCACATCGCGCTACGATGCCAGGGGTGCCGGGTTCGAATCCCGGCCTGGGCATGGATATCTGTGAGTGTCCATTCATCAATCCTCACTCATCCCCATCTTCGCAAATTAGCCAAAAGTGGCACAAAAGGCGAAGTAAAATAAAGCAAATCAATCAATCAATTAAACCAATGGTCCTGGTGTAAGAAAATTAAAGGAAATTTGAGAACATTGTTAACACCGTACTATTCGAATCCTTCTGAGAATTGAATGTAAATAAGCACCAAGCTGTTTGCTGTGTGACAGCCTTCTTCTGTACGCGACAGTGTTGCTGTTTGTCTGGAGAGGTGGTCTAACGGTGAGTTTATTTTTTTCCGTTACTTAATACCATAGTATCGCAACTCTACAATAGTACGTTTAGCTTCTAGCTGCAATACTACCATAGCATTGGCGGTCAAATCTACACCCTTGTGCAAATTAATGAAATCAAACACAAATTTCCATGAAATCATGTTTATTCCTTGCAACATCAAACCTTTTCAATAAATAATTGCATTTACCATTTGGTTTGACCACCCTTCATCTGAATTAACATTTTTACACGATCTGGCGAAGAATCAACAAGTTTTTTTTACACATTTCCTTAAAATTCTCGTCGTGATACCACACCTTCATCAACTCAGAAATCATCATCTCGCAGTGGAATCCTTTGTGCGAAGCTTCTGCTTACAGATCGCTCAAAGGGTTTCAATAGGGTTTATATGCGGTGAGTTGCCTGGCCATTCCAAGACATTTAGTCCTTGTCCAGCGAAGAAATTCTTCACTTTCTTTGATATGTGACATGTTCCCAAACCTTGCTGGAACACACCGGTGCCATCAGGGTGAAGTTTCCGTATCTCGAACTACTTCGATATATCTGTCTTGATTCATCATCCCCTCCACTGGGACGAGTGACGCAGGCCAATAATAGGAAAAGCATCCCCAGAATATTTTCTTTGCAGGATGCTTTACGTCAGCATTTCGCTGACTACCGCGCAGGAGTGATTATCACATCACCAGGAGTCCCGGGTTCGAATTCCTGCCTGGGAATGGGTGTTCATCAATTTCATCATATCATCACTCATCCTCATCGCCGCAATTAGCCAAAAGTGGTAGAAAAGCGACGTAATATAAGCTAATTCAATCAATTTAACAGCATCTTGGATCTTCTTTGTTCCACATTTTCGGATGCGCTCTCTTCCTAAAAGAAAAAAAATCCTGGGTACGGCCCTGGAACGAAGCGTCACACCACACGTGTCGCTCGTCAGAAATAAACGCAACCTTTCGTACCATGGCGACACAAGCTGCACGTGTCTCTTGTCGCTCGAACTGGTAGCATGCATCGTGTCGCTTCGCATGTTCGGCGTATGTTTTCTAATAAACTGAAAGGGCCCGTATCGGTGTGAAACCCACGTGCCACTTGTCGCTTTGGTCCAAGGTGTGTTTCCAACCTCGATTCCATGTAGTGCACGCTGGACTGCATTTTGCAGACTAACGAGGCTCGGGCGTCTGGACTCACAGCCAATATAATCCTCTGTGGAGCTTGTCCATGTTTGTGATTGTCCCTTGATCCTATGGGTGTAACTTGGGGCTTAAGTTTGGGCGGAAATCGAAAATTTTCCATCCCACAAAAATAGCGTTCGTGGCCAATTTAACTAAATAACTGTTACATTTGAGTAATCATAAAAATTATTCTTCATTGCTTTGCTATACAGGTCCAAAGATGTTCGCAACAATACCCTTAACTTGTAAATTTTAATGAACCTGAAGAATTTGGCGGGCAAGTGCCAATCTTTACCCCCGACAAGTTACACCTACACTTCATGTTATCACCATTCATCCTACGACTCCAGTGGTCGCGTGTTCGAATCCCGACCTGTGTATGGGTGTTCTTTGTAATTGCCCAATTTCATCACTCATCCCCATAGTCACGATTAGCCATAAGTGGCAGAGAAGCGAAATACAAAAAATCAAATCGATCGATCAAAAGCAATAACAATTTGAGCGAAAGTCTCGAACTTGTTTACCGAGGTATCGATCTCATTTCATTCTCGGACTCGTATCGAAGATTCTAGTCTCCATCTCGCTATCTCCAGAACCAGTGGCGTGCCCAAGAGAGGGTTGGTGGGGGTTGTAACCCCCCCCCCCCTTTGGCCCAGTATTCCTAAAAAAAAACAACGTCAAAGGTAGGAAAATATGTCAAAATGAGGGCTGACTACGAGAAAAAATTTCCAAATTCCAAACTTTCGATGTCTAAGCTAGAAAGAGTACTTTGAAAACCCCTTCCGAATGCGGTCCAATGGATTTTGGGGAGCAAAGATATCCTAAATATGCGAAGCCGCGAGAATGGCCCCAAGGTCGACAATCAGCTAACAGTGTGCAAAGACTTTTAACACGTACGCGTATATAGAACCAACAAAACGCTCGAGGTTTCCTCCGCGTGGAAATGCCGAGTATAACATGGGTAGCGAAGCGAGGGACTAGGGGGGGGAGAGGCAGACCATCTTCGTGCCAGCGGGAGAGGTAAAAAGAAGGAAAAAAAAGATGAGCGTCGCACAGGTGTTCAGGTTGGCCCTCCCCCTTCCTTTCCTCCCCCCGTCCATCGTGGCCCATGTTGGAGGTTGTTCGTGGCAGGTAGAGTGGCCAGACTCGGGAACGAAATGGGCAAAGTTTTTTTTTTTCGGAAATTCCCTCGTCGCACCATTTTTCCCCTCCAAAATCCCTCTCTCGTAAAAAAAATCCCGTTTTCAGTGGAAGTTTCGTCATCCAAAAATGTTCCTTTATTGTACAAAAATTCCCTTTTGTCCCTCAAGAATAGGAGGACTTTTAAAATTAACAGTCGTCGAATACTATTCAAGGGGTCAAGGGTTCGATACCCTGTGGGGGTACGTAGTGGTTCGGATCCAGCTTTAAAGTCAAGTCCCGATTAACATTTCAGTGTATAAAGTAGACTGAAGAAAACAAAACAGAAACTCTAACTCTAAAACTAATAATAAACAGTCATCGAACTCAATGAAAGCAACAGCTTCAAAATAGGGGAGACGTTAATTCACTACAATTCACTTCCTGTTTTTCCCACAAAAATTAAATTTGTTTCTAAAAATATCCTTAAAAAACCTATTATTTTCCGTAAAAAAATCCCTTCACTTGCAAATTTAGTTAGTTTATGAAAAGTTCACCTTGTGCACATGATGTCCTCATAAGGACTGAGGGCCTCCCCGATTGAGTAGAGGTAGCGTCGTCGCACATGGCACAGTGCTTCAGATCCCACTTTAAACTGTAGGCCCAGTCCCGATTAGCCTTACTGTGCATGTGGACTTAAAACACCAAATCAACAACACAAGGACTGGTCATACAGTTTAGAGTTAAATTAGCCAACCTCCGTTGTGTAGTAGAATTTCTGGTTGGAATCTTAGATAATACATTGATAGGTTAGAATATGAAGAAAGCAAAGAAGTTTATATTCTGTGGTTACCATAATTACAGGAGTTTGTTATATATTTAGGATGAGGATCGAGTGTACGAATGCATGAATATGTTCTTATGTTTTGTGTATGTACAAGATGACGAAATTACATTGGCGTTGTCACATTCGGAGTTGTGCAGTGACTTTTATTTGAACTGTGGTGAGTGTAAGCAGCGATAACAGGAGGACGTCAGATGTGGACGTGCTTCTCCTGTTTCATTATCCTCTTCGTCGCCACCGACGTTGATCAACGTGTAAAAGAAACGTAAAATACTGCACAGGTGGAAAAACATTCAAATTTCAGCTGAAGTGTTACTCTGTCTCGTTTTTAAATGTCAAAACGTTTATTCATTCTCATATCCCCGAGCTTCGTGAGGACAAGTTGGCAGCAACTGGTAGAGGAAGCAGGGGGCTTCGGTGTAGAAACCCACATGTCGAGGTGACGGAACTGATCCGAAGACCACGCGTCAACCCAACCCAGTGCGAGACTGGAACGTCTTCTGTGGCGGCGTCGGTTTTGTTGGGCGGAAAGGGCTCAAAGGTAGACAAACCTATTTTGGTGGCACAATGTAAAGTTCCTCTCTCTTGTTCTTGCTTTTAATGTCTCCTTCTTTCATTCATTGTGTATCTTTCTCTGCTTCCTTCTTTCTCGTTTCTTTCATTCTTTCTTTCTTTGTCACTGTATCTGTCTATTCATCAATCTCTCTCTCTCTCGTGTTGTTTATCTTCTTTCTCTCATTTCCTATGTTTCTTTCTCCTTTCATTATTTTTCTTGCGTTCTCTATTTCTTTCTCTTTCTCAGTCTTGCTCTGCTTGCTTTCGCTCTCTTTCTTTACTTTCTTCTCTTTCAATTCTTACCTTCCTTGCCTTTCTCTTTCTACATTTCATTTTCTCTTTACTCTATGTTTCTTTCGCTCTTTCTATTTCTTGATTCTTCTTTCGTTTATTTTATTTTCCCTCCCTCTGTTTTTCTTTCTTTCTCACTCTTCCTATCCCTAGGTTTCTTTTTGCTCTTTTCTATTTTCCTTTCCCTTCATTCTCTTCTCAGTCTTGCTCTGCTTCCTTCTCGTTCTCTGTTTCTTTCTTTCTTTCTCTCTCTATTTATTTTCTTCTCCCTTCATCTCTCGCTTTCTTTGTTTCTTTATTTCCCTCTCTTTTTTCTTTTTACTGTTTCGCTTCCTCTCTCCTCCCCAATTTCCATGTTTTTTTCTCTCTTTTCCTATGTTCCTTGTCTTTCTACCTCTTTATCTGTATGTGTGCCCTTCTAAAACAGGTCTGCTCGTATAAATAATCCGGTGTTGAAGTGGAATATTTCTCATGAAGATTATTCCTCCACCTGCTGTCGATGCTTGTGCTGGTCCTCAAAGACCTCAGGAGCTTGGCAAGGAGATTTCCCTTCCGAAATTTCCCTCTGTGGACGTGGCCTTCGAGGAGACAGCAGCGATCACGACCAGAGAGAGCCTCTGAGCAAGAGGATGAAATAGCAGTAATTACTCCCTCATGCCTTCGTTTGCTATCATTACGGAGAGGAGAAATCGAATTCTTTCGAGATAGAGAATCTTCTCGCTATCGCCACGAGAGCAGTCGAACCGGGCTCATGTGAGATACAGCAACGGAGCAGAGCATGGTTGCATTTACAGGGAACTTTCAATGTGAAGAAGCGCAGACTAAAACAGTCGAGAAGGGTAGTATATATCGATAAAGTCTTCTTCCTAGTTTTTCTGGGCCTCCGAAATGGTGTGTTAACGCCACCCTGTTTCGTCAAAACTCAATAAAACGTAATCACTTTTGATTAATTGGGATAGTCAGAAGTAGGCCTGAGCCTATACCACTTTGAACCGATACCACGTTGAACCGATACTACATTGAACCGGTACAACTTTGAACCGATACCACTTTGAACCGTTACCACTTTGAACCGTTACCACTTTGAACCGATACCACAATGAACCGATACCACAATGAACCGATACCACAATGAACCGATACCACTTTTGAAACGATATCACTTTGAACCGATACCATTTTGAACCGATACCACACTGAACCGATACCACGTTGAACCGATACCACATTGAACCGATACAACTTTGAACCGTTACCATTTTGAACCGACACCACTTTGAACCGATACCACTTTGAACCGATATCACTTTGAACCGATACCACTTTGAACCGTTACCATTTTGAACCGATACCACGTTGAACCGATACCACATTGAAACGATACCACTTTGAACCGATACCACTTTGAACCGATACCGCTTTGAAACGATATCACTTTGAACCGATGCCACATTGAACCGATACCACTTTGAACCGATAACATTTTGAACCGATACAACGTTGAACCGATACCACTTTGAACCGATACCACTATGAACCGTTACCATTTTGAACCGATACAACTTTGAACCGATACCACTTTGAACCGATACCACTTTGAACCAATACCACATTGAACCTATACCACATTGAACCGTTACCACATTAAATCGATGCCACTTTGAACCGATACCACTTTGAACGTATATCACATTGAACCGATGCCACATTGAACCGATACCACTCTGAACCAATACCACATTGAACCAATACCACATTGAACCGATACAACTTTTAACCGATACAACTTTGAACCGATACCACATTGAACCGATAGCACTTTGAACCGATACCACTTTTAAACGATACCATTTTGAACCGATACCACATTGAACCGATATCACTTTGAACCGATACCACATTGAACCGATATCACTTTGAACCGATAACACTTTGACCCGATGCCACTTTGAACCGATACCACATTGAACCGATGCCACATTGAATCGATACCACTTTGGACCGATACAACTTGGATAGACACAATAAAATACAATCTGTACATAAAACACAAACGAGGTTTAATAGCCTTTGAACATATACACAACATGGCACCTGAGGATCTATACTAACTCTATTGTGATCATCAACGGACTATTGAACATATTTGTTAATCTTCCTTGTAGCTCCATGATTATACATAAAATAAATCAGCTCAATCAGAACACATACTGTCACCTATTCCCACCGATACTGACGCTTGAAAATCGTAATAATTAAAAGTTGTTCAATATATCGATTAATATTTGTGTGTAAGTTTCCACTCTAATAATGCATAAATTTGCCAAGATTGTTGCCTTAAAATATTGAAGAATTACATCAGAATATTACAAGTAGAGTTATCACAAAAGTTAGTTTTCACACAGCACTGGTGCAAGACAAAAAGAGACTTCGAATTTTGCATAATTTCCAGGATAATTAGAAATTGTCGCGCGGCATCTTTGCGGACCCCTTGAAAGATCTAAATGCCGGAAAGGTATCGGCTGATGTCGATACATAAATTCCAATCGATACTTTCCGATACCGATACATCGGCATCGATATCGGCTCAGCCCTAGCCAGAAGTATTACAAATCACGAGCATTGTATCCTTACGCACCATTCTACTGCTCCGTAAGAAAAGAGTCCCCATTTAGTTCAACGTTGGTTGCACGAAAAATTGGTATTTCGAAAGCTCGGAACAGTTTACATGCTTTGCCCGTACGTTTCACAAATATATGTGCCATGCTACTTACTCTAATCAGAAGAAAAAGATTAATCACCTTTTAATCAAGAAGTCTCCGGTTCGATACCCGATAGAGTCACATCAGGAGCATATAGTCTAGGCTAGATAGGCTATCTGCGAAGCCTGAAGACTAGAGAATAAAATACAGGAGAAAAATCGATCGCAAATTGTAAATAAATTTATTCATACCAGTGAGATGATACTGATTCTGGAGCTGGCAACCTCATTTCTTATGGGTCGGCAACCTCATTTCCTATGAGTTGGTAAGCTGATTTCCTATGAGTTGGCAACCTGATTTCTTAGGAGTTGGCAACCTGATTTCTTATGAGTTGGCAACCTGATTTCTTAGGAGTTGGCAACCTGATTTCTTATGAGTTGTCAACCTGATTTCTTAGGAGTTGTCAACCTGATTTCCTATGAGTTGGCAACCTGATTTCTTAGGAGTTGGCAACCTGATTTCCTATGAGTTGGCAACCTGATTTCTTAGGAGTTGGCAACCTGATTTCTTAGGAGTTGTCAACCTGATTTCTTAGGAGTTCGCAACCTGATTTCTTAGGGGTTGGTATTTTTTCTATTAATAGCCTAGGACCACGTGACATAGTAAGCATACGCCACTGAGGCACATAGTGGTTCGGATCCCACTGTAAACTGTAGGTCCAGTCCCGATTAACCTTTCTGCGCATAATACGGCCTTAAAGTAACAAATGAAATCAAAAGGATTAAGTAGATACATTAAATTGTGGGAATGTCAAAACGCTTGGTTTCGCGAAGCAAATCTTCGAACCTCATAAGAAATATATCGATTTAGTTACTATTTTTGAATATCACTTTTTAATAGTAATCTTGTAATCAAGGGTCTCAGGTTGGATCCTCGGTTGAGGCATATTGCACGGTGGTTCAGATCCGACATTAAACTGTTGATCCATTCATCCACTCCCGATTGGTCTATCTGAGCATAAAGTGAACTTGGAAACAACCTTTTTTGTAAACTTTGTCCTGCCAACGCGTTTTTTACCCTTCTGTTCTTCCTTTAACTACAGTTTCCCTTATTTCTTAATGTCTCGGAACACGCTACGACACTGCATCTTCTCTGGATCAACTCCTCTTGCTATGCGCGGTAAATAAGTCCTCGTGGAGAACACTGGTCGTCGGCAGAAACCGCGGTACTTTGTAGACACCCTGTCGCTTAGGATCGAAGCTAACGGACTTTTGTGCTTGCATTGAGAGAACCTCAAGTGCAATTGGGCGTAATAGAGTGTTGTGAATGAGGGTGACCCAGATTGTTTCTTTTCTGGACGCCGCAGGAAGCCCCTTTTGTCACTCACTCATCACCGCGTGGACGACACATGCAACCGAACCTTCATATGTTGCTCGCAGTGTTGTGTTTCTAAAATGTCCAAGAAGGAGGAGGAGCACGGATTCCAGTAACTACTCGTGAAGCATCGGGATATTACACACACACACACAATTCCCAAAAGTGTTAAAAAGTAGCATCTATAGGGAGGAATTTCCCCTTATTCCGTTTCAAATATCAGCCGTGTTGTTCGATTCACCCCCTGGCACAGTGGTACCGTCGTCGCCTTGTAATCAAGTGGTCTCGGGTTCGATTCCCGGTGGTACGGATCCCACTTTAAACTGTAGGTCCAGTCCCGATTAGCTTATATGTGCGTAAAGTGGACTTAAAAACAATAATTCAACTTAATAACTACACCATTTTTGTGTTGTAATCTTTACCCTATTTGTACATGTATGCCGAGCACTTTTCACAATAATATATCCCAGACAAAAAATATAATGTCTGTTATACGTGGTATAATTAAGACAGCTACATGAATCCACGTTTAAATACAAGTAGTTGTTTTCCATCTTTTGTCACCTTCATAACAGAGCAAAGTGGACGGATTGTTAAAAGAGAGCCGTATCATGTGTAGTTGTTACGCAAGAAGTTTTGCGTTACCGAACGAAGTGGCACGATTTTAGCGGAGATTGAGTGGGCGCTTACCGTCACAAGGGAGCCTTAACATCGCTGGAAAATAACATAATCAAAAATCAGTTCTAACGTATCAAACTTTCACAATAAGTTGCAGGCACATGACCTGTAATTGAAAATATACTAGTTTAAAAGCATTTTGGGGAAAACAACGCCGATTTTGAAAAAAAAAAATACACAGAAAAATGAAGGGTCCTATTTATACTATATATATATATATATATATATATATATATATATATATATATATATATATATATATATATATATATATCGAGACGAGAACGGGAAAGTAATTTACATCCCGAGACTATACCGAGACTTCGTCAGGTCTCGCCTCTTCTCGATACCGTCCCAAAAATTAACCCCCCCAACGAACCCATCATCCCTTAGAAAAATAACCTCGTACAACTATCGCACAGAAATGTCCATCTTGTCAGGCAAATAGAAGTGCAAATATTTTTTAGAACTGTTTCCACTCGATCTTGAGATGAAAGTGAAGCACACACGCCTATTTGCTTTCGGTTTACGGGAGACCGGAAGTATGAAAATCGCCACATTGCGGGGACATCCATTCCTCTTGACGAAGCCCTCGCCCCGATATTTCAACCCTTAAGTGTTTCATTCGGGGTTGTTTCGACAAGGCAGGACCTCTTAGGCGGCTTCCTAAAGGCGTTCCGCCATCCCTTAAAAGGCACACTTTTAAAAAAGTCGCCAAGATTCCGCGTCGGACATTCTCTTCACGCGAAGAAAAGAAATGACGCTCATTGTTGCCAACTTCGTAGCTCAGAAATTCCCTCAGGAAAATTAATTATCAAATGTGTGCGTGTGTGTTTTTCTGACGCTCGCTGACCAGTGGCGCCACTGAATGGCCGTCAAAGTTTTGGGTGGGTCACACCTTCATATTGTGAAAATCATCACCTTATTGCGTGATTCAAAGAGTAATTATTCAATAATAGGAGGTTTAAATATTTAGTAAAAGAAAATCAAATTCAAATGTTACAATGAAAATGTGTTAAATTCTAGATTGAGACATTCATGATGTCGGGGTTATCAGAACGCTGGCCGAAGTTAGAGGTCCTGGGTTCGAATCGTGTTCGGTTTTTCGTCATGAGCGCATAGTTACCATGGCTTTGCGGCAGTAGCTGCAAATATGGCGCTGAATGAACGCGAGAAGGCGTTTCGTGTGTTGAAATACGCAAGAATCTTGTCCGCTGTTACTTCTTCCTCTGGATATTCGTGAAGGATACTGTCTTTGGGGTTTGGCCACCCACTCCCCGCCAATGTCCAGGAACTTCGCCACCTCATCACCGTGGCTGTGTCACTGCTAACACGCGTGTTGGAGATAATGCATTGTCGGTTAGGTATCTACCGCATCAGCAAAGGTTTGCACATAGAGAATTTGTGTACAAAACATTTGGAGAGTTTTTCGTTCTATCTGCGTCAGAATTATCACTGTCAGTTATGTCGTTTATCTCTAGTAAATTTCCAAAATGTTTCAGAGACTTAAGGCCGAAGCACACGGACCTGGAATTCCAGTAGGAACGCACTACCAAAAAATGTATACACACTTCAAAAGCATGTCATACATGCGATACGCTTCAATTCGCGTTGGCTACGGGTTCAGAAACAGCAACAGATAGCGTTAGTGTTCAGCGACGCGATGCGATGCGATGCAATAAGTGGAGAAAGTGCAGCGATGGCGCAAACACGGCTGTCATTCGAGGCGCGAAAAAAAATGTTGAAGTGGTATTGGAAGTTCGCCTGATTTACCCTTCTAGATTTTTACTTGTGGCGGACCATCAAGGACGTAGTGTAGGGGAAAGTGGGGTAGCAAACACTCGAAGGCTTGCTGGAGCTAAACTATTCGACCTAGA
The DNA here is from genome assembly GCF_977018435.1 of Lepisma saccharinum. Taxonomy (NCBI): domain Eukaryota; kingdom Metazoa; phylum Arthropoda; class Insecta; order Zygentoma; family Lepismatidae; genus Lepisma; species Lepisma saccharinum. The sequence continues at coordinate 65,584,647 of NC_139241.1, read as the reverse complement.
GTTTGTCAGATTTAAGTAAAATATGCATTGCTTAATTGAGTACACTATACATCATTCCTGAAAAGTCATAGTTGCACTACTGTTTTATCAATGATTGTTTTCTGAACAAAGTCAAATCACCCGGTCTTATCCCACTAGTGGGGTAAGACCGGGTGCATATGTTAACCTTATGGGAAAATAGAAAAACGAGATTTTGAGTGGAAAAGTAGCAGAAATTTTTATTTTATACCTATGACAAGTTGGTTGGTTCATGCCTTAGCTGAACAATTCAAGAATATTAGTTACAGAAATCACAAGTAAAGTGGTTGTCTTCTTCCTCCGCTCCACTGCAGCTTTCGTGGGCCCAGCCAAGACACTTTCCACATTGGATCCACCCTTCTCCTTGTTCTGAGTTAGAAAATACATCATTACAAAAAATATAATTTAGTCTTAAATTATGGGGCAATGATGGGTAGTGCCCGGTCTTACCACGAGTGCAGAGGTTATAAAAACGAAACAGAACCACGCTACTATTGGACTAAATCCGTATTGTTTATTAGGGTGTAAATCCTTAGTAAACATATAATAAGCCGGACTAAAGAGCGTTTTGTAACTGTAAGGACTATTAAATAAGGATGGTTTAAAAACAAAAGAACATTAGAGAGATGACATCGTAAAACAAACTCATCTACACAGACGCCGTGAATTCAACAGCAACAACACGCCAATATGGCCTATCCTTCTTCTTGGCTAGTGGAGTGTAGTTCACAATCTGTCCGCTAGAGAGGAGAACTAATGACGCCATAACCAAGGTACCCGGTTTCACCCCACTACCCGATCTTACCCCACCTTCCCCTACAGTAAGAAGCCACGGTCACTAGTGGACCTACGCCATGAAATTGAATTATTGAGTTGGTGTTTTAAGTGTTTTAATTCCACTTTATGCACAGTAAGGCTAATCGGGACTGGGCCTACAGTTTAAAGTGGGATCGGAACTACTATGTGCCTCCACCGGGTATCGAACCCAGGACCCCTTGATTACAAGGTGAGGACGGTATCACTGTGCCATCGGGGAGGCCACCCCATGAAATTGAAATGGCTTTTGAAGCAATCCCTGTGGCTACTCTGGAAGATGTTATCAGGAATGTACAGCATCGTGTGCAAAGGCGTTTGCAGGCTGGTGGTTTGCAGTTTGAGCACTTATTGTAATTGCACGCAGAAACTGTGTCTATGTTGTAACTTTTCCCTTTGTATTGTTGTAATACTCACAATAATATAGCAGCTATTCCATTTTAAAGTGTGTATACATTTTTTTGAACACCCCGGTAGTTGGCACTGGACTGGCTACCTGACGGTAAATGATGACTGCCAGGCTGGCTGGTTTGGCGACCATGTTCTATTTGCAACTGACTTTCTCTGCTAGATCCTGAGAAACGGCCAATCAGAGCGAAGTTTTAGTTATGTGAAGATAATCTATGTTTAGCAAGAGGAAGTTTTTAGTCTGTGGTTTCCGTCCGTCCGTCATTATATCAATAGGATATAATCCTCTAGAGTCATCGTCTTAGTCATGTCGCAACATCTTTACTTCAACCGTAATTAACAAAGAGTTTCCCAATGAAAAGTCGTAAATGCTAATCTTTATTTTCAAGTATAAACATTTTCTTTGAATTGTATTACCTCTAAATTTTCCCAAAATATTAGTCCAATTAAAATTGAATGAAACTTAATGGTATTTTTAACCGGAACGTACAATTAGCTTGCCAAACACTAATTTTGAAGTTAAAGAGAGAAAGTTCTATGTTCTAAAAGTAACAATTTTCAAAGAAACAAAAATTTCCCTTTTAAAAAAAGAAAATTCCCGTCGCTGTGCGAAAAATCCCTCGAACCGGATCTCCCAAATCGTCTTGCTCCTTTTACTCTGTCGCATGTGGCGCACTCTTCCGGGATTTACAACTCTCGTCGACAATTGAGAATCGCTTTGGATACAATGGTGGCCGTTTTCCCCTTTTATTTCTTGTAATAAAATGCTACCATGTTTTACAAGATGGAAGAAGAATATGGGACACAAGATGAAGGAAGAGGGGGAATGTTACGTATTTTAGCAGGCGGTTAAAATGTGTGAGTTTCATTTTTTACTGGTTTAAGGCAGCAAAGTGCGGCCTAACTTATTGTAAGTCGTTATAGCTTACAACAGCGGCACCAAGGTTGTTTTAAGAAAGAGTATCAGTGGCGGAGGAACGTTTTCTTTTATTTGAGGCGTACAAAAGTAGCTTCAAAATACTCATATGCAGGCTGTTTCGGTAACCTTGCATAAACTGGCAGGGTGAATGGAGACTGACCCAAGAACCAACATGAGATATGGAACCCCGATCTGGAAACGAGTTATGAAGAACTTGTAAGCCAAAACTTGTTGGGGCTGCGTATGACAGGTGAATAAACTCAAATTTGCAGCTTTATCATACCATCATCCCACCCTCGTCTTCGCGATTAGCCAAAAGTGGCAGAAAAAGCGAAGTAAAATAAACCGAATTAATCAATCAAATCTAAAAAAAATTAATAAAAAAAATCAAGCCTCCCCGATGGCGCAGTGGTATGGGTTTGTTTTCCTGTGGAGGCACATAGTGGTTCAGATTCCACTTTAAACTGTAGGTCCGGTCCCGATTAACCATACTGTGCATAAAGTGCACTTGAAACACCAACTCAATCAATCAATCAATTAAATAAAAAACTGTTGCGCCCTGTTTTATTATTATTATTATTATTATTATTATTATTAACAAGCAGACTGTTAACATTTAACCAACCGTACTGGTCAAAATTTTGGTTAAAATTTTGGTGAGTTGGCCTACAAGAACCACCCAGGGAAAGTCGGTGCCATGTCACGACAAGTGCCGTCAGCATGCATGTAGCTGTTAGTGCGAGAGCCCTTACGCACACATACACAAACACGTGCGTAGTAGAAGTGCGAGTCACGTACGGCGAGGCCGAGAAGTGTGTGATGATGGTACAATGCCTGAGCGAGTGTAGCGCCATCGTGGACCACTCGGGAGTTCTTTAGATTCTTTGGACACTCGGAAGGGTCCCTCTCGACACGTGAAGCATGCAGCTTCTTCAGCCGTCATTAAAATGCCGTTAGCTGCCGATGCTATGGCGAGAGGTGGCCGAATTTGTAACCGAACAGTGGCGTCGGGAGGCAAATTTTATCCGGGTGGTTTGCTCTGTGTCCAACCGCAAAATGGGATTAAGCGCGAAAGGGAAATTTTCGCGATTGTTCCTTTCGCCCTTATACCTGTGTTCAATTTTGTTTTCGCAATATACCGTTTCGCTGTAATTCCTTTAGCGCTTATTCCATTTCGCGCTTATTCCTTCGCGTATACCTATTCTGTTCGCGCTTAATCACTTTCGCGGTTATTCCATCATCTCGTCCAAAGCCACCCGTAGGATTTTTTTTTTCATATCTTGCCCTTCAGTCGTAGAAACTTATATTTTACTTTACAAATCATAAAATTGAAAATACTTTGGCGTTGTTCACTATTTAAATACAGTAGAAACTGAATTCGCCTTGCTTCCTTTCCATAAACATCTGATGAATCCGTCCGTTCCCGACTTTCCCCATCTCTCACACGCCTACTTAGTATTTACGACGGTTAACATTATTTTGATGTCTCTGGTGAAAACGATCTCTTGTTAATTTGTTGAACATGGACGTTAATTTGTGTAACTTAGCCTGTAAATATAAAATAATATTATTTGTAACAAAATATCGCTACAATTTCACCATTTAATTTACATGGAAGGCAAGAGCCCCCCTGGCCCCTCTCTGCGGGCGCCCTTGTCTGTGTCGATGGTCTTGGAATTATCTTCCTTGTTTTTCAATCTTCTGTTTCTCTCATTCCGTCTCTTTCTCTCTCCGTTTCTTGATGTCTGCTTTTCCCTTTTCTCTTTTCATCTCATTTCTCTTGTTTTCTCTCTATCACTTTAATTTTTTTTCTTATTTCTTTCTCTCTACTTTCTTTCTTCCCATTTTCTATATTTTCCTCTCTCTCTTTCTTAATGTCTTGTATTTCCATTTCCTCCTCTTCCTGGTGCACTATCCGTGACAAAAATATTGAGCCCTCGGTTTGCGTGCTTGTACAGTAAAACTGTACTCCGTGGGAGGAAAAATGTCAAATATACCTCATTGGAAAGCTACAAGTGTCTGCTTTTAGACCAAAGCAAGACAAAGTGATTTAACTCTGTCTGTTTTCTATTCAGACACAAATGTTTGTAAAAGTGTAGTTTTTTCGTGTAATTTTTACATTAGTCGAATTCAATTGTGTGTAGCTTCGTGTGAAACCGTAGTAAAAATATGATTTTTCTTTGTGATTGAAGCTTGTTTATGTGGAAATATGTCAGCCAAATATAATGGTATTATCAGCTGTGGAACAGCCACAATTAATGATTAATTATGATGTTGCAATCTCGGAAATGGTCAGTGCAGTGACCATGAAATGCATATCAAAATGATGGCCGTGGAATAAAAATCCAATTTCCATATCTCATTCTTTCACACTGAACGAATTGAAAACAACAGAGAGAATTGTTTTTCTTGGCAACCGGTTCCCGCGTAATTCACATCGTTGCTAAGAACTCGTGAGCTTTGTTGCCAAGCGTCTCCGCTTGCCCTTTAAACTCTGCGTCCAAGCAGCTTTGGCACGGGAAATGAGCCGAAACAATGTGTTGCGCGAAGGAAAACATTGTAGAGATGCCGATGTGTTTACATTCCTGCCATGAATATTGCCTGAACACCCACATGGCCATAATAATTCTTACGTGCATTCTGTCCAGGCAGTCGGTCTCCCACAAGTTCGCGTGTTTGTTTGTACGCACAGTATTGAGTGATGGCCGTTCTGTGAATAATTTTTTGTTGCATGATAATGGTAAGACGGTAATATCATTGTGGTGCAAAAGAAATTATAGTCAATGCCAAGATATATTCTACCAGGAGAAACGAATGGACGCATCTCACGACATAAACCAAGGTGTCAAGTGCACGGCGGAGTGTTTGAGGGTTAAGTCAGCACAGTGAAAAATGTATGTAAAGAAAAAGGGAACAACAAAAATTTGCATCGACCCAATATTTTATTGGGCGAGTTTTTGCAAGATGTGGTGAGAAGAAAGATACACTACTTTTATTCTAATTATCCAGTTCAACAGAACCCAGTATGAAAAGCATTTTATAGTTTTACCTTACACTCATTATATTTATTGAAAATTTATTAGTTTTTAGTCCTTCTGCCTCTTTAATAAACCCACAACTCCTTGCTTATTAAAACAGTTGCAGCTGTGTAACAGACCAAAATATAAAAACAATATATAGCAACAAGTTTAATGCTAAAACCACCACCAGTACTCGATACAATGCTTAGTGAATTTTGCGAGATAAACACAATTTACATGCGTTTTTGCTCGAAATATATTTAAAAATGTTAGTTGGCGTGAAGGCTTCAAATGCGCATTTTTTTAAATATATTTTTTATGCGTTGCTAGTACGCACCTCGCTCTGTTTCCCTTGCTTATGAAATCGCTGTGCGTTATTATTGTATACAGAGAAGACTGGATCTCTCATCGAACATCGATGCACTCAATATATCTGTTTAAATGTGCGACATAAAAAGCTGAGTTCATATAAAGCTGAGTGGAGTTGTTTTCTCTCTGTTTAAGTTCACTTTTTGCACAGGTAGGCTAATCGGGACTGGACTTACAGTTTAAAGTGGGATCCGAACTAATATGTACCTCCACCGGGCATCGAAGGAGACGACGTTCATATGAAGTTAACAGTTAGAAGAAATGCCCCCCCCCCAAAAAAAATTAATTGCAGTACAGCAGTACTCCATTTGCAATATGAGAAATATTTCATTCATTATTTTATGCTGCGACAATACTTTGGATTGGCTCGACGGAACGCACTTGCTCGATTCTCGCAGCGAAGTGCAGCGAAACTGCAATGCTGTGCTTTCACAGCCTGCAGCCCGGGGAGTCTGTGATTGGCCGCAACCGGCCATACGTCATGCGCCCGTTTACCACATTAGGAGTGCGAAAGAATAATTAATATCTGGAACCATATTTGAGGTACACACACCAAACTTCCGGAATTTGATCATATGCGTTATATCAACAGTTTTTTCAATTTTATTGAATTTGTAATTATGCATTTCAAGTTTGCACGTTTCCCTAAAACGCCAATTTTTGAAGCATGTAGTAAAAATATGCATTTGATTTTTTCTACAGAGGTGCAAAAATAATCAAACTTCAAGTACACAAAGTCTCAAGATTATATGCACAGTCGATGTATGGTGTTAAGTTCCCAGTTCGTGAAAATTGGAAGAAAAACTACACTTTTCAGTGATTTTTTTTATTATAGTAAGAACAAAGTTAAGATTAATTTCCAGGTAACGCTTATTAAAAAGTAGATACTTGAAGCTTTCCAATGAGGTATATTTGAATTATTTCCTCCCACGGAGTACAATTTTACAAGCGCGTAAACCGAGGGCTCAATATTTCTGTCAATGATAGTAGGCATAAAGTGATAGTGATTCGGATCCGACATTAAACTGAACGTCCAGTCCCGACTAACCTTTCTGTGCAAAAACTCAGCTTTTCTCTCTCTGTCTCTTTTATCTTTCTATGTTTTCTCATTCTCTTATTTTTTTTATCTGGTCTTTACCAATGTCTGCTTATTTCCATTTCCTTATCGGCCATTTTCTCTATTTTCTTTCTACATCTTTCTGTACTTTCTTCCTCTCTTCTTCTTTGTACCTCTTCTTTACCAGTGTCTGAATATTTCTGTTTCCTACCGTACCTTCTCTCTTTCCTTTCTGTCCGTTTTCTCTTTTCCTTGTATCTACCTCTTTCTACATAAGAATCTCTCTCTCATTTTTTTATTTTTATTTCGTTCTCCTATTTCTCTTAGGTTTTTGCTATGTATACTTTCTTTGAAATAACCACAAATAGTTTCCGGCAACCGAGTTTTAAATTCCGGTTCAAACTTCATTTTGTCAAAATTACAAAATTTACCAACATTTTTGTTCGTGGCTATCAAAAAATGTTTAATCAAACTTGTTTTGTTTTAAACAAGTTTTTTCGTGCAGTCTGTGTCTTTCTCTATATCCTTCTTCACTTTCTTTCTTTTTATCTTCTCTGCCCTTTTTACTGTCTCTCATTCTATCTCCTTTTTTCTTCTGTTTCTCTCCTTATTTCTCTCTCATTCATTCTGTCTCATTCCGTTTCTTCTCTTTTTCTAGTTTTATCTTTTCTCTCTACTTACTTCTGTCATTCTTTTTATCTGATTTTCCTTCCCATTCTTTCATTTTATCTTCATTCTTCTTATTCCTCTCACACATGCTTTCTTTTTCTCTTTCCCTCTTTGATCTTCTTTCTCCTTATTTCTCTCTGTCTCTATTCTATCTCATTTATTCATTTCTTTCTCTTCTTATTTAGCTCTGTCTTTCTATCCCATTTATTTTCTTATCTTTCTCTTTCATTCTATCTTATCTTTGCCTGTTTTATCTTGTCTCTCTCCCATTCTTTCTATTTCATTATCTTTCTCTTTCTCTCTTGTTATCTTCTTTCTTCATATTCTTTAATCTTCTCTTTCTACCCATTCCTTCTCTTCTCTTTCTCTGTTTTTACCTTGGCTCCTTATTTCTGTCTCTCATTCTTTCTGTCTAATTTTCCTTCTCTTTATCTTTATCTCCTTTCTCGTTATTCTCCCTCTCATTCATTTCGTCTCTCTCTCTCTTCCATTCTCTCTATTTACATTCCTGTCTCTGTGTGTATGCCTTTACGCTCTACTATATATAATTTGAAAGTCTCTCATATAAACCTGTTGGGTGACCTAAGTCTGTTTCTCAATGGGCTAGCGCCCCCCCCCCCCCCACCTCCTCTGTAAGCGCCGCTGAGATGGCCATGCCGCACAGGAGAAAAATATAATTTTGCTACCGTTATCAGGAGAGGATTTCGGAGCACAGAACAATTTAAAAAAGGCCCATCTGTTACACAGAGAGTTCAGGGTTGCGACCCGTACACCACGCGCTCTAGCGATTGGCGTGAAATTGTATAACACGATCTATCAGTGCTAATAGAAGCTAGAGAAATACTCCCTTCGAGGACTTCCAACTTCGCCCGACATTGAGCTTTGTACAAAGTTTGCTCCATTTTCCACACAAACAACCGATAAACCAGAGGTTAAGCACTGACGTACTTTTTTTTAATAAACAAAGATTAAAGAGGAGAGAAAAGAGATTAATAATTTGGTCCTATTGTCACTTTATTAATATGCGTGTTGTCAAGAGATCTACTGTTGTTTTCGGTTTGCTGTTCGGATCTGCTTTGCGGGATCTGTAGCGTTGGGCTTGTTGGTTCCAGTTCTGAACAAAACCAGGTTTGTTTTGCGTGATGGTCATTTTTTTTGTTCTTTATTGCTAGGGCTCGAAAGTTGATGACTTAAAAAAATCTAAAAAAATGGCCTGTGGGATGACCTTAAAATTATTAAAATACTAGCTGATTGCCCGGTGTTGCCTGGGTATTTATTAATCCCAATCTTCTATTAAAGTTGTCCGTGGGAGAAACATGGCGATTTTAAATCCACTCCGCAGTACTGTACTTAATAGACTGCCTGCCCCTGTGATCGAGACAGCAAGTCTCTCTCTCTCTCAAAAAATGTCATCGTGAATGTCACCAATTAGCTTAGCGACTCCGAAAACTATGGATTCGACACTAATGAAGATAATTTTTGACATTTTATTTTTCACCCCCCTCTCACCCCTTATGCCGATAGGTGATGAACTTGGAGTTGAACGGCATTCGTAGTGTCACTATTATTCTTAGCGACCCCGAAAACTATGGATTCCACACTAATATCGGTCGTTTTCGATAATTTTTACATGTGACCCCCTTCCCACCCCCACCCCTAGGGTGCCAGGGGTGTCTTACCCCAGAGTATTCATTTTCCCGATTGCAAGTGATATGTGTACCAAGTTTTGTTCAATTTGCTCCAGGCGTTCGAAAGTTATGCCGGAACACACACACACACACACACATCCATTTTTATATGCGGATGACCTTAACATTTAAAAAAATAACCTAAAAATAATTTTTGCTCTTAAAATAAAAGCTTGATTTTTCTTCATAAATTACGTACAAGAGACAAGTTGAATAATTTGATTAAGTCTGTTGTTTGGAGGTTTAAATTGCCGAAGCAAAGATAAAAAAGCAATTAAATGCGAATTTAGTTTTCTATATATTTTACTTCAAGGTTACATAAAATACTCTGCAAGGGAATCTCTAGGCTTCGCCTAATTTTTTTTTTTTTTTTTGGAGAAAAATTGTCACAATTAATTATTTAATACATTGCAAAAGATTTTGGTTAAAAATAATATGATGCTTTTGTATTGACCCTATTTTCAATTAATGGCGGACTTGCTAAAAATACAATGGTAGACAATTTAAATATGCTAGTATTGCATTTAAAATTCACGATACAACAAGTGAGAAGAAAAATTATCCTCAAAAATGAAGAAAAATTCAATAAAAGAGGCAGCAAATACTGAAAAATGACCTAAAAGCCAAAAAAAAGGTCAAAAAATGCAAAATGGAAACAATATTCTTTGGTTCTAACTGAAGTGAAACGGACTACAATCAGGTTTGGCATTGTCTTCAAAGCCCAGAAAAATGCTCATTTGTCAACAACTTACGAGCCCTGTTTACTACAGTTCTCCAAAATGTCAATGCCGTCTGCATTTGTGAATGAGTGATTGTTTATCCAGGGATCACTGGTTCTAATCCTCGATAAGGCATAGATTTGTCGTTGCCTCATGGCAGTCCTTATCTGCCAGTGCTGAAGTCCGCTTCTGCTGGGTCCCCAGTCATGTAGACATCCAAGGGAAACCAATTGATGCTGCCGCCAAGTCTGCCGATGCAGACGGCGACGTTCTCGTCCACCTTCTGCCAGCCAGGGACTTGCAGAATGTTTTTCGTTGCTTTCTTCTTGAGACGTGGCAGGCAGAGTTTTTCGTTGCTTCCTTCTTGAGACGTGGCAGGCAGAGTTTTTCGTTGCTTCCTTCTTGAGACGTGGCAGGCAGAGTTTTTTTCGTTGCTTCCTTCTTGAGACGTGGCAGGCAGAGTTTTTCGTTGCTTCCTTCTTGAGACGTGGCAGGCAGAGTTTCTCGTTGCTTCCTTCTTGAGACGTGGCAGGCAGAGTTTTTCGTTGCTTCCTTCTTGAGACGTGGCAGGCAGAGTTTTTTTTCGTTGCTTCCTTCTTGAGACGTGGCAGGCAGAGTTTTTCGTTGCTTCCTTCTTGAGACGTGGCAGGCAGAGTTTTTCGTTGCTTCCTTCTTGAGACGTGGCAGGCAGAGTTTTTCGTTGCTTCCTTCTTGAGACGTGGCAGGCAGAGTTTTTCGTTGCTTCCTTCTTGAGACGTGGCAGGCAGAGTTTTTCGTTACTTCCTTCTTGAGACGTGGCAGGCAGAGTTTTTCGTTGCTTCCTTCTTGAGACGTGGCAGGCAGAGTTTTTCGTTGCTTCCTTCTTGAGACGTGGCAGGCAGAGTTTTTCGTTGCTTCCTTCTTGAGACGTGGCAGGCAGAGTTTTTCGTTGCTTCCTTCTTGAGACGTGGCAGGCAGAGTTTTTCGTTACTTCCTTCTTGAGACGTGGCAGGCAGAGTTTTTCGTTACTTCCTTCTTGAGACGTGGCAGGCAGAGTTTTTCGTTGCTTCCTTCTTGAGACGTGGCAGGCAGAGTTTTTCGTTGCTTCCTTCTTGAGACGTGGCAGGCAGAGTTTTTTTTCGTTGCTTCCTTCTTGAGACGTGGCAGGCAGAGTTTTTCGTTGCTTCCTTCTTGAGACGTGGCAGGCAGAGTTTTTCGTTGCTTCCTTCTTGAGACGTGGCAGGCAGAGTTTTTCGTTGCTTCCTTCTTGAGACGTGGCAGGCAGAGTTTTTCGTTGCTTCCTTCTTGAGACGTGGCAGGCAGAGTTTTTCGTTGCTTCCTTCTTGAGACGTGGCAGGCAGAGTTTTTCGTTGCTTCCTTCTTGAGACGTGGCAGGCAGAGTTTTTCGTTGCTTCCTTCTTGAGACGTGGCAGGCAGAGTTTTTCGTTGCTTCCTTCTTGAGACGTGGCAGGCAGAGTTTTTCGTTGCTTCCTTCTTGAGACGTGGCAGGCAGAGTTTTTCGTTACTTCCTTCTTGAGACGTGGCAGGCAGAGTTTTTCGTTACTTCCTTCTTGAGACGTGGCAGGCAGAGTTTTTCGTTGCTTCCTTCTTGAGACGTGGCAGGCAGAGTGGCGTGGAGTACGGGGAAGTAAGATTCCCGCTATGAAGCCCACCACTTGGCGTTCCTCGTCTCGTCCCTCCCGACGAGAAGTCATCTTAACGCGGCTTGGAATCGGACACAGTCGTCTCGCACATCGTCGTTTGCTGCAAGGTCTGGATCCTCCGCCGTGTCGTGCCTGCAACTTCATTCAAGGGTTAGGCACATTCTTCTTGAATAGCTACTAGCACAGAGCACTTCGACACCAGGGATCCTGGGTTCAAATCCGGCCCTTTGCATGGATGTTCTTTGCGAGTGTCTCTTCATCATTTTCATCATATCATCACTCATACTCATCGTCGCGATTAGCCAAAACTGATAAAATAGCGACGCTAAATAACAAAAATTAAATGAAATCAATCGTTTCTCGCCTATTTAAACAAGGAATTGGCTATAGTCGACGGAGCGCTCACCAGCTACAACAATCACATTCAACACACAGTGTTGCCACATCTACTCTCCAGCTGCGGAAGGAGAAAGGTTTCCACATTGAAGTTGTAAACAACAAACTGACACGACAGCAACAGCGTATCCGCAGTCATGTGACTGAGACTCCACATGGAGTCGACGAGCAGAATGACAGCTGCGCCCATTGGCTGAAGGTTGAGTGTGATTGGATGAAAACAACTCGCCCGCTGTTTAACCCCACCCGCGTTCGTGGCGGCGGGTTTCTTCAGTTCTTGGACGTTAACGAAGTAAACTCACGGAATTTACTAGAAACTATTTTCTTGTTATTCCAAACAATTTTATATGAAGGTTTCACATTTACTTACATGTTAAGTATTTTTCGGTTTCGGATTTAAGAAGCTGTTACTTGCAATAAGTTTTTCGAATAGTTTTTTTTTCGCTTTTTAGAATAGTTTTATCTGTTTGTGTTGGTTAAAAACGTTCTTTCAAAAATTATTTTGGTTCTTTTTTATTTTTATTTTTTTATTTTTTTTTAAGAAAGCATTTCTGTTTGGATTCTTGAAACGGGGAGTTTGTCTTCAGAGCCGTGTTTCGGTATTGAAAACTATTTCGCGGTTTCGATTTCTGAAAACCAGTTTTATTGGTTTCGGCGATTAGGTTTTTGGAAACCATTTATGTCAGTTTCGTTTTTCGAAATCCAGTTTTGTCGGTTACGGTTTTTGGAAAACAATTTCGTGGTTTTCTGTTTTCAAGAAATCGCTTTTCTTGAAAGTCGAAAATCAGAATTGTTGAATAATTTCTATAACATTTGTTTTTATGCCTTCCTTGCTTCAGCTAGCAAGCCTACCAACAAGTATAGCGTGAGCAGCAGGGTTAGTGATAGATGCAGCATTGAGATGACGTCACTACTCACTTGTAGATGGGTGACTTCTAGAGTCATGACTCACTCACAAGCTGCAAATGCAGAACAGCCAGAGCTGAAAAAGTAGGAACAGTTAACAAAGACCACCTATTCAAACGATCAGTTCTAGGGTGCGAAATCATTGAAAACTGGTGGGAGGAGAAAGTTCTTAATCTACAAATCCCTTCCCCCACTAACGTATGTGTAAATTATACGATATACATATTTGTAATGTTATTAAAAGTAAAAAAAATACAAAAATATATTATTATTATTATTAACTAGCTGATTACCGGCGTTGCCCGGGTATATATTTATCCCAATATTCTATTAGACAGCAAAATAATTAATTCTAACTATAGTGTAAAATGAACTTGTAGTTCAACGGCATTGGAAATATCACTATTCATCTTAGCGACCCCTAAAATTATGGATTCCACAGTATTATCGGTCGTTTTCGATTTCTTTTACATATCACCCCTTCCCACCCCAATCCCTAGGTGTGCCAGGGGTGTCTTACCCCCACAGTATTTCTTTCCATATTGCAAGTCATATGTGTACAAAGTTTGGTTGAAATTGCTCCAGGCGTTCGACAGTTATGCCGGAACAAACACACACACACATACATCCATTTTTATATGTAGATTAGATTACATGAGGATGAAGGAAATTAATGTTATTATTATACATTTCAGATATTGTAAAGCAGCTAACTAATTCCTTTGCTAACTGGTTAAAGATGTTAATAAATTATGAAACAGTTTAAGTGGTTTTATTATGTGTACGTTTTTGTTTACTTTGTGTTTATGTTAATATAAATCAATTAGATTTCATAGTTATTATTTTTATGCATTCTTGTTTTACTTTTATTGTGCGTATTGATGTAGATTTGTTAATAATCTCTTGAGAGAGAATGCATTCAATACTCACAATTACACTAATTTGTGTGTGTTTTCGATATTATTCTTAGTAAAGCATATTTGAAATTAAAAGTAATTGCTTATCTTTTGTTTGTTATAACCAAAAAGTCTCCCCCGAAAACTTTTGGTGGGGGGATTTTTGAGGCCAAGATTGTTGGTGGGGGAAAATCCCCCCTGTCCCCCCAGGATTTTGCACCCTGATCAGTTCTTTTAAAGACCAGTTCATTGACGAACGGATCATTTGCACTCAAGAGAAGGGTTGTGGCTTTACAAAGAGTTTTTCGGAGACAATCTCACTCTAGTTGCGACCCTGGAAGAAGTAAGAACAGTTCATAAAGTACGACTCATTATGACCAGTTCATTACGAACGGCTCTTTTAAAATACCAGATCATTGACGAACGACTTATCTGCACTCAAAACAGAGAAGGATTGTAACATTCATAGCTTTTTTCCGGAAACAATCTCACTTTAGTTGCGACTCCCTGAGAAACTAAGAACAGTTCATTAAGACAACTTCTTTAGGAACAGTTCTTTAAGAGACCAATTCATTGACGAACGACTCATCTGCGCTCAAAAGAGAGAGATTGATCGTGGCTTTTCAAAATCATTTTTCGGAATTTCACTTTGGTTGCGACCCTGAGGAAGTAAGAACAGCTCATTAAGAGTGACTGATTAAGACCAGTTCATTAGGAACAGCTATTTAAGAGACCAGTTCATTGACGAACGGCTCATCTGCACTCAAAAGAGAGGATTGTGGATTTCCCAAGCGTTTTTTCGAAATCGATGTTCTCCGAAACGCTTATCTGTTAGTGTCTGTCCACAAAGCGGCAGAAAGCGAAGAGGGAAGTTGGTTGTAAAGCTTCGGCAGGAAAGGACCTTACAGGAATGAGGACCGAAACAAGGAAAAAGCCTTTTCTGCGGAGCTAAGTGCATCCCTCCCTTATCTCCTAAGCCGCATCTCTCTGTCCGGAATGGATCTCTTCGGGTCGGCTCCAATCAGCGTGTCATTCGGAGGGACTAATCCTCAAGAGTGTCTCGGACCAGGGGTCAGTGTTGCCAACTACCAAGGTTTAAAATACACCACTCTGCCACTGCACATTTCTAAAACATCATCTCTCCGAGGATATATGTACCACAATGTTTACTTCATATTATTCATTATTTTTCCGTATTAGGATTCAATTAGAACCGTTTAAAGCCTCCTGGAAATTAACACCATTGCATTCAAATTAGAAAAAAAATAATTTTTATACACTATCCCGTGAATCTCTAGAGCAAGGCCGCGCATAACGGTACAGAGGGGGAGAAATCGAGTGGATGGAGCGAAGCATTGCTTTCGTTCGCTCGCCCCATAGATTCCCGAGACAGAGTATAGCTTTCTCTTGACAATCAATAACAGAAATAATGTCCAGTTGATTTGCATTGAAGCAGATTAACAATGGGGGAAGATAGGAGAGCACGAAACACGGTATACAAAGTTCAAAAAACGCATTTTTTTAGTGCGAAAAGTCACATAACGTAAACTTAATTACTAAAATTCCTTCGAACTTTCAAAAACATTTTTCTTGAATAGGAGATTTTGCTAAATCTAATAAAAAAACAACGTAACTATGTTTTTTAGTATGATAACTAGGGCCCGGAACTTTATGTTATAACATATTTTTCATTTGGCTTCGGATCTAATATTGGGGTGAGATTGGGGTCTGATGGAAATCAGCAGAAATAGACAAACTTGACAAAGCATATTTTGACATATTTCACCAATTTCGCGTTTTTACAACATATTTCTTCAATTTTGTTGTAATAAGACATATTTCTGTATAATTTCGTAATTCTCCCGCACATAATCGATTATTTCATATTTTTTTCTTCGTAGCTTTAGCACAAGGGATAGTTCATATTGTCGATGGTAGGATATGGAAATTGCGGAGGAAGAAAGGTGCCGTCTTTTCTTAGTACAGAACAATAATACCCCACTTTTTTTGTACCGCCGACAATTGATAGCCATGCAAACATTATTGAGGAAAAATGTTCTCTCTCATTGTTGCACGGGAAGTAAAGAGGTTTCGTTCTCATTGCTTTGCCTTTTTCGCTTTTCACAAAAATCAGTCAAAAGTTAAATTAACATTCGGTACATTGCAGCCCCTACTCTACTCTATCGGGTATGGGAGAAATTCGAGAGTACTGTTGAACATATTTTTGACTTTACTGGGAATATTTCTGCATTTTTCTGACATATTTGTAATTTTTCATGACATATTTTCCAATTTATATGACATAATTACATACATATTTTAAAGTTTTTTAGGACATAAAGTCCCGGGCCCTAATAATATTAATAATAATAATAATGTCAATTTTCTTTTTCTCTCCTTTTTATCTCTCGTTTCCTTCTCTCTTGGGAACAATCAATATCTTTCCATTACATAAATTTTAATAACTCTAATAAACTAATATTACCTAATGCCATAAAAATATTGATATCTTGTATATTTTCTCAAAGTGGAAAAACTTTATATCATTAATCCTATCTATCCGTTATTTCTTACGTTTTTTCATTCATTCAATCAATATTAGTATTTTGCAAATATATTTTTTAATGAATCAATTGAAATATTAATCGATGAAGCTTTGTGATCATTATTTCAATTTTTCTGAAATGAAGGGGAAATTATGCTCCCTGGTTATGGCAACGCTGCACGCCCTTCATGTGGCTTCATGGTATTATTGCATTCTATATCTAGGGAGGGGTGGGGAAGTCATCAGGCCTCATAGGAACGCAAGAACTTCAAAGTGAAATAGCATTTTGGAAAAAATCCTGCGGACGCCTCTGGACCCAAACTTCGATATAGAAATCGAGTGTGCTTGACAATTGTTATGGAGAATAGTGCTTGAACAACAACAGTTTTGATGGCACGTGCCAAGAAGTCTTTCGCAATCATTTTTCAGCATTGATTAATAGCTTTCTCTAGATAATTCGGCAAAATTAGGAGAGGGGTGTCGATCACAGTTTGCTCATGCCTGACTACGTCAGTGCGATAAACTCAGTGATACAACCAGGCACTGTGCGAATCAAGCTTCTTGCTTTTGGGGGGTGGTGGGGGATGCCCACTGAGAGGCGTATTTGTGATTTCATTTTGGAACTTTTTTTGTGGGGGGGGGGTATGCAAATTTGTGTTGAAGTCGGTAAACTAAACTGTTGCGTTTCTAAGGACCTTAGAACATTGGTTGTAACCTAGGTCACTAAATCTTATGACACGTAATTTAGAAACAGTGTATTTACATTCCAAGAAAACCCCCAGCTCATACAGAAAAAGAGCTATCGAGCCAGTAAAACCGAATGCCAAGTTCAAACTTAACGTCCACCTAACTACATACAAGTTTCTTGTGACAATTTTAATACATGTAAAATATCAGCCTGCTGTTGTGTATGCTCGTAAGGTTTGTTCAGTTTAAGAAAGATGTCCTTCTTTAATTCACAAGGCTACATGCTTTTCGGCAGGGAAATCTTTGATGACTAATAGACACGAACGATTTTTCAATTGTGTTTTTTTTTACATATTAAAGAAATGGCATACTGTATGCTTTCATTTCTATATTCTTTAAGAGGGGATAAAAACAACCCTGGCAGGGATAAAAATATTTTGATGTGAAACTTAGTCCCTTACATTGAAAGAGGAACATAAATTGAGAGTATTTGAAAATAAGATCGTTAGGAAAATCTTTGGACCTACAAGGAATGAGGAGACAGGTGAGTGGAGAAGGTTACGTAATTTAGAACTACATAATTTGTATTCATGTCCAGATGTTATTAGAATTATTAAATCAAGAAGACTTAGGTGGTCAGGCCATTTGGCACGAATGGGTGAGGAAAGATGAGTTTACAGGATTCTTGTTGGGAAACCTGATGGTAAGATGGAGAGATAACGTTGAGATGGACCTAAAGGAAATCGGTAGGGATGGGAAAGAGTATATAGATCTTGCTCAGGATAATATTGTCCCGAATGGAATTGATTTGGATTTTGCTTGTAATATTAAAAACTTTCTATATAGTTTAAACAACATAATAGAAATAATATACAAATAAAACAGATCCAATTCTAGAGTGATATATTTATAGTCTCAAATACAATTTATAGCTTTTTAAATTTTGTACATATAAACGAATTCAAATTTGAACTTTTGCTTTGTATTGATTATTCCTGTTTCTTATTTAAATAGTGGTATTCGTATAATTTCTTTATTATTCTCAAGCTTTTTTAGTTTGTTACTTGTTTATGTTTTGTTTCTTCTGTCCTTTAGTTTTCTCCTCTGTTTCAAAATTTGTAATATATGTATGTATTTTTTTGTATTTGTGTAACTTTTGTATTTGTATAACTTTTTGTATTCGTATTTATCTAAGTTTTTGTGTAATAATTACTATGTGTTTGTATCATGTATTATATATTTATGTAAATTATATTGTATATAGCAAATTGTAATGCCTATTGTAATTGGAGCATTCGCTCTGTTATAGGCGACTGGTTAATAAATAAATAAATAGGACAGATGGAAGACCTGTGTTGCTGCAGCCATGAATCTTCGGATTTAGGAAGGCTATAGAGTTAGTTAGTGGTATCCCTGGCATCCCCCCACCCCGTTCATTCGCACACTGCATCCGGGGTTCGAACCTGGAACATCTGCTTATGGAGGCAGGTCGATATCCCCAGTGCGTATGTTCATCCGCAAGTGTTTCCTTCACAATTTTCAGATAAACTTGAGAGGTTCTTGCAACCCTACAAGAAAAGTGGAAGAAGAGAAAGACGAAAAATATGATGGCTTTACAAGAACGAGCAGTGGACACCGAAAAAAAAATGGTCTCTTTTTTGGAAGGACGCTGATTGCAATACAATTTCCACAAATGGATGTTCAGAGAGGGGAAGGGGAGGGAGGGTGTTGCGGACCATTTCATCCGCCGGTTGAAGAGGATCGAATTGGAGAAGGAGAGAACGCCGTGGGAAAAGATCGAGGTCACACTCGCCCTTCCCAGCACGTGCGTTATTGTTGCAGGCCCTTAAAGGGCTCTCAGGTTGATGTTCGACTGATTCTTCGTCATTTTCATGTGGTGGAAGTTCTGAATAATAAGAGCTTATTACGCGTATTATTGTTTTTAGGACCGTGCTGGTCCAGTCGGTACGCCACGAGGGTGAAAATGAACGATTCATTACGAACCGTTCACTCGGAACTATGAACTCGCTACTTACAGTTCACTCTCGAACTGCAGCTAATGACAATGGTTCCTGCAAACAGTTTCTCACTGACGGTTTACTGATGAACGGTTTGCTCTGAACAATTCACTCGTGAACCGTGAACTACGAATGATTCACGAGGAGAGATTTCTTACGAACGGGTCGTTATGAACAGTTTACTCTGGAGCTGTGGATTTCGAATAGTTTCTATGATCGCCCTTCCAATTAACGGTTTATTGTGAGCGGCTTCTCAGGAGCGGTTCATTGTGAACAGATTCTTCGATCGGTAGTATATGGACAGATTCAATCATGACGGTACACATGAACAGTTTGCTTATATAAGGCTCATTGTAGACAATGTCTTAACTGGCGAATTGCCATGATCGTTTCGATATTTTAGTACAATAGTTATGACTCGATGGTTGGCATGAAGAGAGTCCTTAAAAAAGGTTTGCTATGAACTGTTACTTCATCCTCAGAGGAACACATAGTTACGAACAGCCACTTACGAACAGTTTGTTTAGAAGAGTTTAATCTCGAAAAGTACGTTGTGAACAGATCACGAACGGATAGTCATGAACGGTTCACTCACGAACAGTTATTTCCGTCAACGAGACTACTGGGACTATAACGACACCCTGCCACTTGCTTGTTATTAAACAAATAGTCGATCCGTTCAAAATGAACGATTCATTTAGAACCGTTCATCGACGAACGATTCCCGCTCCGTTGGCCAGCAAGAGCGCAAACGTGAGAAAGATCTCAGGGAACAGCAATTAGTATCATCTCGAGGCTAAACAAACGCCCCTAATGACCGAATCAGTCGCGAAACAAGGAATGCGCTTATCTGTTTGCAGTCTCCAGGAATCTCCTCACGCCCTGATCGCTTCGAGCGGCTCTCACCAGGGGGCAGGGCGGTAGCATTTGTCATCCAGGCGAGAAGGGAACGCCCTCGTGCACCTGCGGAAGATCTCGGAAGCTGGGGAAGGGGGAAAGAATGCTATCCTCATTGTCATCCCCTCCCCTCTTCACAAAAAACAATTTGATGGATTTATAATGTAATATTCAACCAGATTCTGGTGTTTTTATAGTGCACTCCTTAAACTAATAGGGAAAATAATCAAAACTAATATTTTTTAATAGTAATGAACTACATCAATTCAGTATTTGTTTTGTATTTTAATTTAGCATTGCCTTTCTGTCACTTTTGGTTGATCGCGACTATGATAAATGTGTGATGATTAGATGTAATTGATGCAGGGACACTAACAAAGAACATGGTTAGGTAGGAACTCGAACCATCATAGGCGTAGTTCTGGAGGGGACAGGGGGCCTGCCCCCAACTTAAAAAATACTAAAAAAATAACACATGATTAAGTTCAGTCACTACATTTTTGTTATGAAGCCATACCGCAAATCTTGACGTTTGGCATGATGGCATGTGCGGTAATTGCGCCGCAATAGCGGGTCTTAGACGATTTGATTGACGTGTACAGTTTGAAGAAAGAAAAACGTAAAGTGTTGGATAATAATAAATCTTTTCGAGCAAGCCTCATCTCCAGGAAGATATCAACTCGCGGCAAGCCACGGCCCCTAGCGACCCGTTGAGTGAGAAAATGGATAATAAACCTTTTCCTGCTCCCACAAAAATAGGCAATAATTAGGCTGGAGAGTTAAATGAACTAACCGATCTCTAACTACGCACTGCTAATGATCAGGCTGGAAAGTTCATACGAAATAACCGATCACTGATGTTATGTAAACATAAAGTGTTGAGTCAACAGTTACTGCTGAGGCATCAAAAGAACTTTTCAATTTAATTTTTCTAAAATTTCTGAAGCTTACTATTGTACCGTAACTTTTTTAAAGTAATACGAGTATTGTATCAATAAAAAAAATAATGAAATGCAAAATGCAATAATCGTACTGTTTTGCTTCTTTTAAAACTGACAGCCAATAAACTAATTAATATTTGCTTACTTAAGCGAGGAAATTTAACATTTTCAAATCTAAAAGCCTAGAACTCAGTGTTTTTAAGTTGTTGTTTTTTAATTTCCGGGGGAAGGTCTCCGGACCCCTTATAAGCTAGGGGATATTCAACAACCCTCAGGTACATCATATGCTTCTCCCAGAGTCTGCCCCCCCAAAGTAAAGGTTCAAACTCCGCCCATGCGAACCATGAAAGTTTGATCGAAACGAAACCAAATCGGCTAGCCATTTCTGAACAGCTTGAAAGTGAATGTGGACATCTTGTTGGGAGTAGTGATGACGAAGTGGTGACAGAGAAAACATGACTGGGGAGCTTGTCGGAAGTGGTGATGACGAAGTGGTGACGGAAAACGTGACTGGGGGCTTGTTGGGAGTAGTGATGACGAAGTGGTGACAGAGAAAACATGACTGGGGAGCTTGTCGGAAGTGGTGATGACGAAGTGGTGACGGAAAACGTGACTGGGTTTTTTTTGGGAGCAGTGATGACGAAGTGGTGACAGAGAAAACATGACTGGGGAGCTTGTCGGAAGTGGTGATGACGAAGTGGTGACGGAAAACGTGACTGGGTTTTTTTGGGAGCAGTGATGACGAAGTGGTGACAGAGAAAACGTGACTGGGAGCTTGTTGGGAGTAGTGATGACGAAGTGGTGACAGAGAAAACGTGACGAGGGGTGATATCTCTATATAAAGACACCCAAATGTCAACCTCACTTCAACGTAGTACACCCTGGATTGTATTGTGCAGACTGACAAGTCACTGGCTCGTGGAAATTAATGCATGTATAACACGCACCATTTCTGCCACTGTGCGAAGATGAGGATGAGTGATGATATGATGAAATTGATGAAGGGACACTCGCAAAGAACACTCATACCCAGGTCGGGAATCGAACCTGGGACCACGCCATGCTAACCACTCCGCCACGGGGGCCTGCTATATACACATAAATATGTACATGTAATAAGGGGGGAAAAAGTCTTCAAAAGGAAGTGGTTATATCAGATTTCATTTCTTAGCCAATGTTTCATTTATGTGCAAATCTCGTTGTCCGGTTGATATCTACAGGTTAGTCTATCCACTTGTACTTCTGATGCTGGATAAGTAGACTAAGGGACTATTTATACTACTACTAGACTATGTCACTTTTCACATAGAATGTGTTCCTTACAACCCTGGCGCGCACCGCTTCACGACAGAAAGTATCGTCACAGATGCGATAAAACTTTGTGTTGGGTTGCCAGCATACAGGTGGCAAAACGGGCTTTGAACGTCTGTAGCTCCGAAACGACTCACCAACGACAAAAATGTTACCGAGAAAAGTTGCTTGTTTTGATGTCCTCTACACGTTCCTGGGGTAGCTGCGCCATTAAAAGAACACCCTGCATATCTAGGGGCAGGGTGGATAAGAATCATGGTTTTTATTAATTTATAGTAAACGACCCTGTAAAATATTTGAAAGTTTTGATTAAAGCAAATAAAAAAATTACATTTTTCGGTTTCTGATACTGTACGTATGAACCTATTATGGAAATGTTTGTTGAGTGTGTTAATGAAACCATAATACATAATTTCAGTAATTTTTCTTACAGTAAAATAAAATATTCTGGATGTAATCTACAATTGTAACTTAAATTATTTTTTAAAGGCTTTGTAGCTTAATTTTGGTATTATTTAAATGATGGTTTGCAAAATATCAGCTGTCATATTATTTATTTACAGTTTAATGATAATGACACTATATACGGTTTAACATGATAAGTATTTTGTGCATTTTTCTGCACAAAATGTTTTCCTATAAAAAGTATTGAATTTTAAATCAATAGTTATTAATTAGAAAGACATTTGTTAGTGGCTGGAAGTTGCGAGAAAATAATCTCTCGTTTATTGCAAGATTGCAAGGTAAAGGCAAATCCATAACCAATTGAAGCAGTTTACGTCATTATTACAACCCATCATGGAAGTACAGCGCCACATTTCAACCCGGTGGCGGAAAATTAAACTATTTTTATTTTTATCGCCATCCTCTTCCCCATGGTCTGCATAGTGGATTCATCAAATTTTAGAGTTCTACTATGCCTCAAACAGGCTACAGAGGGCTCTGAGTTGGGTAACTTTAATTCTGGCCACCCGGTATATTTTGTTTCCTTTATTTTCTTTTCTTAGAGCCTAATAAAGGGTGTCGTGTCGTTTGCGTCGAGTAATTTGCACCGAGGCTTCTTATCGGTTCATTTCCGCCGTGACATATGTCAAGACCTTCCTTGGTGGGTTTTTCCACGATCCAGAGTGTCATCACGCCGCGCGCACGTGTGTTTATAGCCACATGGTTCATAGTGCATATTGTTGTCGGAATATTTGCCAAACAGGCGTTAACACTTCTTCACGAACTCTCTTGTTGCAATTCGTGAGTTTCTTCTTAATTTCAAGCCCAGCATGGTCTGGCACACATGTATGTTCCGGGATGCGCACAATTCTTCCATTTTTGACAATTAACACACCTCGACATTTACGGTTATCCTTTTCCTTAACGCACACCTAAAAGAAGATTAACATTGCAACATTAGGTCTCAAGAATTTTATGATGAGATGTAACACACGTTTTGTAATAGGTATAAAAGTTTACATGTGGAAATTTGCTTACCCAAACTATCGAACCATCCTTGTTTTCCCTCTTCTTCTTACACTGCTGGCCTACGGCTTTCCACGCGTTGTTTCTATCATGTCCATATTCTCAGCCATCTTGTCGTCTCTCTCAAGTCTCAGTTTTACATAAATACTAATTTCCCAATGTAGATCCCTCATATATACTTTCATCTTACATTCATTTATCAATCACCTTCCTTTTCAAACAAAGATAAACACAACTGCAACTGGGCAACGTCATAAACACGTGCGCGCGGCGGTAATGACACTCCGGATTGTGGGAAAACCCACCAAGGAAGGTCTTGACATATGTCGCGGCGGAAATGAACCGATAAGAAGCCTCGGCGCAAATGACTCGGCGCAAGCGACACGGACTCCTAATAAACACTATTAAATGATTGAGAGATTAATGTATTTTCACTAAAAGTGATTCTGATATCTACAAAATCCTTATGTACGTTATTCTACACTGGTCAAAAAAAATAGGGGAGCAAGCAAGAAATCCCAAAACCAAAGTTGGTAAGTCAAAAGTAGCAATGTACTTTGATTAGGTGAGTGTGTCCTCAACCAGTACAATACATGTCTATTGAGTCATTAGCACAACAGAGTTCTAGGGGTGATTTCTGCAAGGTACTGCACAAAATCAGGAGAACAGCACGGTGATAAGACAACAGAAATGGACAGATACGCAACAGATCCATACCTCTAATAAGGCGTGAAGTCGCCATGAACTGCTATGACAGCTGCACATCTGTTTTGCATGGAACCAATAAGGTTATCAACGACAGCCTGCGGGATATTTACCCATTCCTCCAGAAGGGCCATTTCCAACTGTTGCAGAGTTGTAGGCGGCGCTGGCCGAGCAGCAATGCGTCTTCCGAGTGTGTCCCACACATGTTCAATGGGATTCAAGTCTGGGGAGGACGCTGGCCATACCATTCGTTCGATACCCTCATCCCGTAGCATGGCGTCAACCAGACGTGCTCGGTGAGGTCGGGCATTATCTTCCACAAAAATGAAACGATCACCGATATCTGCAGCCATTGGGACAACATGAGGCCTGAGGATCTCATCCTGGTACCGTAAGGCTGTCAAAGTACCGTTCCGGATAATGTGCAGGGGGGTACGTCGACCAACACTGATCCCTGCCCATACCATTAAGCCACTGCCACCATACTGAGACACTTCGCGCACATGTGCGGGATAATTGCGAGTCCCACGTTCCCTCCAGATGAGAATGCGTCGATTATCTGACTGGAGACTGAAACGCGACTCATCCGAGAAGAGAACTGAACTCCACTCTCCATGTCCCCACTCACGATGTTCCACAGCCCACTGTCTGCGGGCCCTACGGTATTGGGCATTCAGAGGGACACGCACCATTGGTCTTCTTGCATAAATACCCCTTTCCCGCAGGCGATTTCGTACAGTTTGGCCCGAGACTCTTCGTCCTGTTGCCAAAACAAGGCCGCGTTGCAAGTCAGTTGCAGTTTGCTGCCTATTCCTGCAAGCCGACAATGCTAAGTACTGGTCTTCCGTAACTGTTGTTGACCATGGGCGACCTTGCCCAGGCCTCCTTCGTACTGTACCTGTCTGTTGAAATCGTGTCCACAACCTGGAAATGACACTGCGTGACACACCAAGGGCTGCAGCCACCTCACGTTGTGTTTGCCCTGCTTCCATCCTCCCAATGGCTCTCCATGCGCTAGATTCCCCTAAATCGTGTTGTTCTGCCATCGTTCCTATTCAACACTACTCAACTGAATCCCACCTGCACTTACGGTCTGCCAGCACCAAACAACCGGCGTTCCCAAGTGACCTCGTGATTGCTCCTCATATCACAAATTCTGCCACGTGCCTTATGGTGTCACTAGAGAGCTCTTCATGCTGATGATTCATCACAGATGAATTGTACTGGTTGAGGACACACTCACTTCATCAACATACATTGCTACTTTTGACTTTCCAACTTTCGTTTTGGGATTTCTTGCTTGCTCCCCTAATTGTTTTGACCAGTGTATATATTATTTATTTAAAGTGTTTTAAATGAATCCACTTTGCCTAGGGGTAATTTATGTACTATGTAATATAATCTAGGGAGAGCCGGCCCTAGAGAGGGGCAACTGGGGCACTCGCCCGAGGCCCCGCGCTAGATGAATGTAATTGTTTATGTACGGGTTTTTACGAGTTTATAGGACGCTGGTGCTTCCAATTAAGTAACTAACCTGATATAGCTTGCATTCGTGGATTATTTTGATACTTAAACATATCCACAATTACGGAAATCATTGTAAACAAAGTATTCTACTACATGAAAATCGTGTTCAAATATTTGTGTAAAAGAATAGTGAATATGTATTGTTCGTTTACTAATAGAGTGAAATCATGTGAAAATATTATTTTATATAAAACAATGAAAATTCACTACAGCGTCAAAATTCAATGAAACAGAATTATGTTATTGGATATGATTAAATTTTGGATATTGGACACACCCAGTTTTGTAATTGAATATAATAGACGTCGCACCAGGGGTACTACATTAGAATCGAAATGAAACAATAATTTCGAAACTTATTAGCCTCACATAATTCTCAGTTTTAAGTTTCAACGCTCATTGCCCTTAGATAATAATGCGAAATTTACATAAATTAAATGCAATTATGTTTATATTATGTAGGACCAGTAGCGGAGATTGGATGCCAAAACTATGCGGGCATGGACAGTTCATTTTCTTGTTAGACAAAGCTTAGCATTAAGAAATCATAGTGCGGGGGCAAAAAGTGTCAGGAAGGTGGGGGTGCAACTACCTCTCCATGCCCCCCTGATGTAGACGGATCCAGGAAGTGAATTTTCGATGTGGCACCTGCCACTGTATAGGACACCTGTACGCGTACTTCCGACGAAGATAAAAATCTGATAAATTTTGATTATAGGCCCCGAGAATATTGTAAGCCCCAGGCCCCGCACAGGCCCGGCCCTTTTCACATGGGTACCCCGTAGAGGACCCCTGTGACTTCCTTGTAGTATTTTCAGCCCCCGATACACCAAGAGACCGCTTCTCTCTTAGGTTTAACTTCAATCTGAACACTAGCTGGAAACTCGTAGACGCTTGACGAAACCCAGGACCGCCGCTAGACAGGGTCTACGTGCGGAATCACTTGTTTCCACCCCTCCCCGCACCGCGTCGCTAGTGCTCCTCGCAAGGAAGGAGCTTATACATACGCAGCAGGCGTTTGTTTGTTTACCCAGCTGCCTTTGCGCCACAAAGCAAGGAGGCTTCCCACCAGTCCCTGATTATTCAGCGAACGCACCCGGTTTTTTCCCACAGGCTACAAGAGAGCGTCCTTGGTTCGATGAATATTCCGTTCGGAAGAGTGTTTTGTTTCTTTCTTGCAAGTTTCAACTTGTCTCGGGAGCGGAGATCGAGCCAGGAAGTGAATTTTCGATAAAGCCCCCTGCCATGTGCTGCAACCTGTATTGCAAGAGTTTTGTGCCGGTTACATAATCACAAGGATACTGGTTAAATTCTGCGCTTCGACGGATCAAACATCGACAAACCAACCTTCACAGACACGTCACATTGTAATGCAGGGGTGTTTGGTTCAAACCCCGATGGAGGAAAATTGGGTTTAAACGTATTTCCAGTCCCGATTAGTCCATCTGAGCACAAAGCAGGCATGAAATTAACTTGACTTTTGACGAGACTTTGGTATTTCAAAACGAAAATACCTTGTCATGATGTAACTTATTCAGACATACCAATCCTGTACCTAATTGGTTTAGGCCTGTTTTAGACGAAAGCATTTCCCTTAGCAATTTTGCTGGCATAAATGCTTCCAAAAATCTTGTAACATTTTTATAGCAGACAATACTTTACACGGAAGTATTCCAGTTAGCATTTGTGATTGTGGTGCAAGGCGTTCAGAGAACGTTAGAAAATACAGCATGAAAGGCATAAGAGATGAGCCTGCCCTTGGTATTTACAATTGAATCAACTAATGTATTCTTCCATACATGTACTGTATATATGTATTTAAGCAGCGCCATTGATTTATAATACAGGGTGGCCCCAAAAAAGGTAACCGAATAATTTTCGTTATCTTTTTTGGGGGCCGCCCTGTACATTTTTATGGAAAACGCTATTCCTCTCGGTTGAATAGTTACCGGAATTTATAAAATGTGAAGTGATACATTGTTTACCTCTAGCTCGGCCAACATTACAACCTGCACTCGCGACCTAGAGCTCACTTCTGAATGATTTATGCTACTAAAATGCTACGAAGATATGACCGATTCCATCACTGAGAAATGTCATGAAATATGCCATGGCATCTAAAATGCCATTAGAGTTTTCACTTTACACTGTAACATTTCGGTCACGGCATAAATGTTAAGGAAAATACCAAGGACAAAAGTAAGTTTTTCGAGTATTCGTAGCATCTAAACGAGGCGTCAAAGAGAAAGACATTGTTGCTTCCATTGATTACTTCTATACGATGCAAAAGTTCGTGCAGTGATTACTTGTACAGTCACGGACACGTCTGTGTTGCAATAATCCAGGCAAGTATTTCGCGAACGGTCCAATCCAAGTACCTCACATGTAATGATAATAGCAACACCAATAACAGAGCTTATAATTAATAAGTATATTAATAATGTTATTAAGAAAGTCAATTAATAATTATTATTTTTACATGTTAACACAATATTGTTATTACATGAACAGAGTTAAGATAACTGAAATTTGTGAGTACCAAAGAAGTGAATGTCAAAATATTTTTTAAATGCGTTGTTCATGTTCTTTATATTTGTGTCTATTATTATTATTAGTGGCGCGCATCAATTTTGACAGGCACTGTAAATGCATAGCTGTGTAATCACAACCTAAACCTTATTTATATATAAGTACTGCGGAAATATATTATGTTCATTTAATTTTGTGCTTGTTCGGTCTTTCGGTTGGGGCCCGAACCCCCTGGGCTCACCCTCTGAATACTTCCTTGCAACAATACCATTGGAAGTTAAAAGGATCGTTACAATCAAAACGTGTCCGTGACTGTACAATATATTTCGATATCGAGTCCTACCATTCGAGATCGAGAAGCGATCGAGACTGTTGTTTGTAAATCGAGGCGAGAACGAGGCAAGCATTTACAAATGCAGACTACTCCAAGTCGAATCGAGATTTATCCAAGTCAAGACCACTCTGTGTTGTTGTTAAGTGGCCTTAGAGTGTATTTAGGTGTTACTAGCGAACTCTATGGTTAGATATAAGAAATATAGTATATGACGTCAGACGTGCTCTGATTGGTGCTACCGTATACGAACTCGAGTGTTCACGAGCGACCTACAAGTCTCGTCCATTCGAGTTCTGAGTAGCACGACTGCAGCTCGAATACACTTCAGGTAATGGGTGGGCCTTTTGGTAAAGAAGAGCCATATTTCATAGTTACTGCGCGTTCACACAATTAGAAAAAAAACCATTCACAAACAAGCCAAGCTCTTATATTAACACTAAGATTAGGAATATATTACATAAGATGGATAATATAAAATTAGATTATACAGTAAAACCTCGTCAATCCGGGCCCAGCCGGGCTTTGCTTAATCCGGACAGGCAAAGGGCAACAAAGAAAGCAGAATGCAAGGTTTTAAATGTAGCTAGAAGTCAACAATCACATCCGTAACGGCTAAGACGTATATCCAACGTCCATGGGAGAACTTCCCAAAGAAAAGATCCGTCGGACACATCATCATAATATGTGTATCGCGCATGTACGTACTGCAGTGTCGTATTGCTTTACATTTTACTGTACTGTATAGTGTATTTAGGCCCCTGCCCTTTAAATACACCATAATAAACGTGTTTTGTTGCTATAGACGGAGTTTTAATGCACTTTCTACTGTTCTTTTAGGTTATTTCAGTTAATCCGGATTAACGAGGTTTTACTGTAATTAGAAATTATTATATTATAATTGTAAGATCTTAATTTATATTGAACGTCCTCAAGGCGCTTGGTCACATCAGCTTCGATTCCGCGCGGGAGTGTCCTTCAAGGAATCAAGGATGGTGATAAAGTCTCATCTCTATATCTCCTCCATATCAAAGCCCCTCCGAAGGTCCCACAAACGGCCGTTGAGTTCGTATCCGAACCGATGCAAAAGCTCATCCGATTATTGCTGTAAATAAGATTACAACTTTACTTCCTAAGAGACACAGAAGAGATTACAAGATTACCAATCCTCCGTCCGCTAATCCCTCAACCAAAAATTGACTCCCAAGATTATTGCGTTCCGTCTCTGGAACTTTTGAAACCGGAACGAGGGATTTGGAATTTAGCATTTCTCCCCCTCAGTCCCCGCAATTAATGAAGGGATTACGCCGGATTCCGCTCTCGTCCCCCGGAACCCTATGCTCATCTCCCTTGCCGGAGTTCTCCGGAGCGAGTTCCGGGAGATCCTAAATCTGACGTTCGTGCCCGGAATTCTCTTCCAGTGTATTTTTTTCATACTATGGCTCCCTTCAGTCTGTGACTTCATCGAGTGACGTGTTTGTGTGATGTTTCATGCGCGTGCGCTACACTCTACATACAGGGCGATTAAAATAAAAATGACACATTTCATTATCAATGTATGTGAACAAGAATAAAGCTAGTAACAAGTTATTAACATCTGAAGTGTATCATGGATATGAGAGTTTTGTACATTACATGCTGGAAATATCCTGCCCCCTGTTGAAGTCACAGCTGGACACCTGTTTCCATGTTCCTGGCCCTTCGTTGTAGCCAGGGCAGGACTGGCCCACCGGGACACCGGACAAAATCCCGGTCCACCCTCTCCATGCCCATCCAAAAACACCCATTTGGAGCCCATTTGCCCCCAACTGTTCGCAATTGGGCGCCCTGTCCAAGAAAATTGTCACTGTCCTCTTGGCTGTCTCAGTCCAACCCTGGTTGTAGCATTTCGTAGGTAAAGTTCTCCTCTAATTCGTCAAATGTCCGAGAATGTGTAACGTGCACTCTTTCCTTAAGACGGATCGAGTTTGTAATCCAGTAAGTTTTCACTAGAAATACCCGTTGGTGCAGCGTGTACTGTATCTTCTCAGCGACTGAGCCATTAAGGCGACGACAGCCGATGGTTTCGTCCAGTGGTTTGAAAACCGTGTGAATGACGCAATAACCCTTGAGCTTCATTTTGCGCTGCGGGGTATAGCGGACTTTATACTGGTCGCATTTCCAGTTGGCGACTGGGGAACAGCGAATCAGCGATCAGTTGAATTTTCTTCGATTGACATCGGGCATTTTCTAGTCACAACGTACTGAACACTGTTAGCGGGAAGAAGCAAATGAGAGTCGGATACAGTACAAACGAACTGTAAAGCGAGAGAGTCCTCCGACAACGATATCGTCAGTATCAGAAACCAACGGGGGTTAATGGAACAACTGCGCACGTGGTCCTGCACAATGAAATTTCCGGAGCGACCACCCACGGGTCCGTATGCAACTGGCCAAAACAGAACTACGCTCAGCAACGTTGCTTCGGGAGAGCGATGTCACCCCTACGGTTTTTACTTTGCAACTGAGTTTGTGCACACCCATCGAGTCACACACCCATCGAGTCACACACCCCCGAAGACGATTGGGAGACAGAAATAGCCATGAAGGCCAGCCGCCAGCTGAAAATGCGACCAGTATAGCGTGTTAAATAAAGGTCTGCATCGCACTCCGTGGTTCATTATTCCAGTGAGATAATCTTTGTTGCAGGACAATGCTAGGCCGCATACAGCTAATAATCAGCACCTTCCTTACAGTCCTCACTTTTCGCAACGTGATTTTCACGTGTTTGGTGAAAAAGAGGAAGCTTAAAGGTTGCAGATTTACTTCGGATGCTGGCGTGCAGATGGCAGTACCAGTAATTCTAGCTCAGCTACCAAATGAGCTCTATACGCGTGAAATCATTAGTCTCATTACCCAGTGGGACAAAGTGTCTCAATGTTGGGGGTGCGTATTTCTCACGTATAAATTTGTTTTCCGAATTGGCTCACTTTATTTGACTCGCCCAGTCTCTATGTTTGTTTGTTTTTGTTTCATTTGGTGTTTTAAGTCCACTTTATGCACTGTAAGGCTAACCACTGTGTGCCTGTACCGGGTATCAAACGCGGGACCCCTTGATTACAAGGCGACGACGCTACCACTACGCCATCTGGGAAGCTGTAACAGTCTCAATGTTACACCACTTTTGCCGTACGATTTATTAATATTATCAGATGATGAAAATATTACGTAATTAGCTTCAGGTCAAGAACCGGGACGTCTCGTCCACGCAGTTCTTGGTACCCGCCTAGGAAAATTACAAATTATGTAAAAACCAAAAGTGATAAATATTATGACTATTGTTAACGTGATTCGTGGTGGAGTGCTTATTGAAATCAGTAAATATATTTTAATAAATAAGAATGCATTGTTGGTGTACGTTAATGTCATGATAGGGAGTATTTATGAGATTTTTTGTGCACTTATAACTCAAGTGTTTTAGCCCACCCAATAATTTTCAAATGCTGGAGCTTCTGGATAAGTTAGCAATATCCAGTGTTGCCAACTTTCGAAAAACATTGGGTAGGTTGAACCTGGAGATTTGTTTTATAATTTTAAGCAATAATATAAGTTATACATAAATTGCCCTAAATATGTTTTTGTTCCTTGGCCAGAAAATTTAGGCTTTTACGTTTAAAATCATTTCAAGCCATTTCTGACGAATGCATTAATGGTTATAGTGGCTGTTTTTGCCTATTTAATGCCTATTTCGAATATAACTGCTTTTTGAGTGTCTAATCCGGGGGAAATGATGACAAATGTGCCGACGTTCATCAATTTTAGTGATTATGTTGCTCTCTAGCCTATTTTAGTTTTTAGTGCTTATCGATGTTCATACTACAGCGTGTCCATGAAAACATTCCGTGATTATAAACACATATAGCATCGCTCTCGGTACTCATATTTATATAAAATTGGTGTCATTGGAAGCAGAAACCCAAAAATTTTAATACCTAACTATCTACTTGAGTGGCACTCAATGTGTGCTCCTCGTGTCACGCTGCAAACATCAAGGCGATATTCCCACTCATGCCACACGAGTTCCAACGTATTTACATTGACGGTCCCGACGGCGGCAATGATACGACTTTCAGATCTTCCAGATCTTGAGGCAGTGGAGGTACGTATGCAATATCTTTTATGTGACCCCATAAGAAGAAGTCATAGACAGTCAAATCAGGTTACCTCGGTAGCCACTTGCAGAACACAGCATCTTTGTTTCCGGAGCAACCAACCCATCATCCTTCAGGTTTCTCATTTAGAAAATTCCGAACATCGAGATGGATTTTGGACACGGAGAATTTATGGATGTTTAACTAGCTCTACACAATTTGCCTCTAACAACAATGCCATTTACAATAACACATTAACAATCGAAAGATTTTTTTCTTTTTTTCATTTTTTCATTATTTAATTGTTGTTCCATCTATTGTAGTTAACGCCAACAATTACACATCCGCTAAAATTCTTTGAGCTGTTCTTTTGAATGGTATAGGTATAAATTTCGTAATATATATAATTAAAATTATGTGGTCGTTCCGGAATGTTTTTGTTAACACGCTGTATTTTATTTATATATAAACCCTATTCCTTCCTTACTTACGATGTGACCACAGATAGTGTAAATAATATAAGATACTGAAAACTATCGTATTGCAGATGTAACAATATTATGAAATATTTTGACATCGCTGAGTAAGTAATTAAGTTGTGGCAATTATTTAAATGTACAGTCATCGGCGATAAAAGTGGGACACCTATATCCTGAAATACCGGCTTCCGTGCAATGCGTTACGTGTGTTGCGATGATCTGACTTCAACAGTAACTTTTCAACAGGAAGTTCTCCTATCGCCGTAGAGTTACGCAACACCCATAACGCATTGCAGAGAAACCAGTATTTCAGGATCTAGATGCCCCATTTTATTGCCGATGACTACCATGGGCGTCCGGAAAGGTGGCAAGAGGGGGCCGTAGCCCCCCTGGAGAATGAAATTCAACCTAAAATTATATATTTCACACATAATTTCATTTCAGTCCCAATAATGTGTGTGAATTACTGCATGAATATGATGAATTCAAATTTAAGCAATGTTTTTTTTAGAGGAAACAACACTATTATTGGGGAAAGTGTGCCTTGTTTACCCCCTGGAAAAAATATCTTCCTTGCCCCTCCCTGGAAAACAATCCTGCGGACATCCATGGTGACTACAAGTATGAAACAGTTCGTTTTCTTAAGCGCGGCGACTTTATTTCAAAGATAGTATAAATTAATGGGTGGGCTCGTGCCCCACAGCGCCACATAAGTTGGCGCCACTGCCAATATCTCCCAAAAATTTTGGTCAACTCAAAATTAAATCCAAATTCAAATCTCGCCACTGCTAGTTCGTGGCGCTGGGATAGTTTGTGTCGCAAAAATGTAGGTCACGTATACCAGACTGTGATGTTTACAATGCACGTCACGTGACCCTCTGCAGAAGCCTCTCTCAAGACAAGCCCTCGTGTGCAGACAGGCTCAAAGGGTTGCCCGGTGGAAGGAGGGGAGGGCGGATATATATCGCCAGACGATTTTCATTTGTTATTTATGGGCTCGATGAATAGCGAAACGTGCGCGCCTCTGGTGGAGGGATTTTTTCTCCTTTACGCGATATCCGAAAAGAAGGAAGACAAACGAGCAGCGCCGTCTTGTTTCTCAGAGACCTCTGGTGGCCGTCAAAACAAACTTTGGCTCTGTTTACACTCCTCCTCAGCTTCCTTGAAGGAACTGCGGTTTATAAACGGAAGAAATTGGCTCGGTTCTTTCGCAGAAAGGAAACAAAACAAAGAAAGGATTAAAGTGCACCGGCGGGCGTTTCGCCAAGAAATACAGCGGGATTCTACGATGGAGTTTTGTCAGGGGAGACAGGTCAGCCACTGTATCCCCTGATTGCTTTTTACTTGCAAATTGCTCGTGACTGAAGCCCCATTGCACAGCCATTGAATTTAGCATTCCTGTGTAATTTATAATGTTTCTTTCAAAGTAAAATCAGAACAGCGGCGGTTGGTGCCTCTCGAGCAGTGATGTGCCATACACTATAAGTTTACGTCTACATGCGTTGTCTACACGTAATCTACGCGTAGCTTACATTGGGTTGTAGTTTACATAGACTACGTAGACAATCTCAAGTGCATTAAAATTAATTTTCAAGGCTTTGATGAAAGGAAAGTGACATTTTCAACTATATTCGTTCCTAACGAACTGAAAAGAATCCTATTTACAACAAAATTTCTCTTCTCTTCTATCATCAACTATGGAAGAAGATAAATAGTATGAAAAAACACAACAGATGGCAGTCGTGAGGCAAAATTAGTTTTTTCTCATGAAACACTAGAATATTTCCTATGTTAGGTTTTCTTCCTAGGTGAGAAATTGTTGGAATTTGGAAGGGTGCGTGTGAAAAGTTCTTGTCACACATCAGCAACTGATACGCAGTATAATTTTGTTTTACTTCCAGAGCGCCCTTTGCTAAGTTATCACCTTTCGCCATGTTGTTTCCATAGATTACGTCATCTACGTGTATAAAATAGTCTACGTGTAGAATGTAGACTATCGTTGTTTACGCGTTGACGCACAATGGCGTAAAATAAGTAAAGGATCCATAATAATCTATTTTAGTGAAATTGCGTTTGCGATCTCCAATTCTTTCATGTTTACAACATTCAAATGATGAGACTTTTGAATACAGCGCTGTACAAAAGACCAACATTTCAGGGATGACTTACAATGCCTTCTCGCTTTCAGCGCGGGAGCTGCTAGACACGAACTGCTGAAGCCATACGAGTGCCCTCTCGCGGAAATAGATGGAAGCCGAACAAGTACGTCTTCTTGCTTTCAGCAAACACGTTTGTTCAGCCATTTGCATTTTATTTCTTCATAATTTGATAGCAACTGCGAGAAGCATAGCCGACGAGGAGTGGAAACGATGTCTGGAAATTTAGTATCATTATTTCCATCGTAACAGGGTGTTCGATAAGTCTGGTACCATAAGGGAAAATTTGATGAATTCGTTGATATGTCTCTTAGACTGCATGAGGAGGTTTTACGTTATAATCTATAAAACAAAACTGGATAAAACTCCGTGGCGCAACATCTCTTTCAGGGCCAGAGTAAAGCCCGCATCACACGGAACTGGATTTCCAGTAGGTATGCCCTAGTTGGCGCTGGACTGGCTACCAATTTGCTAGTTTTCGCTTCACACGATACTTATCAGCGTACTTGTCGATATACTTTTGTTCCCATACGAGGGAAGTTGTAATGGCGGCCGCGTGAGAAGTAAACAATGTATCACTTCACATTTTTAAAAGCTGATAACTATTCAACCGAGAGGAATAAGGTTTCGTATAAAACGTTATTAGGTACAAAACAATGGCGCTGCTTAAATACATACTTTACAACGTTTACTGTACACGTATGGAAGAATATTTTAGTTGTTTCAAATGTAAACACCGTGCACTCAGCATAGATGGTGTAACTCAACGCGCTTTTCATGCTGTATATGTTATACATTCTTGGAGTAACACTCGGAAACCACAGACAAAAGCGCTCCTTTGCACACTCACAGATTATCTTCACATGGCGAAACTTTACTCTGATTGGCTGTTCCACAGAATCCAGTCGAGGAAAGCAAGTAGCAATTAGAACATGTCCTATTCCTCCAAACCAGTCAAGCAGTCAGCCAGGCGGCCATGATTGTTACCTAGAAAGTTAGTTCAGCGCCAACTAGGGCATTCCTACTAGAAATCCAGTTCCGTGTGATAGGGGCTTAACACGTGGTCAACGCAACGAATCCCATCGTCTGATTCTCTGGATTTCCAGACAGAGGCCGCTCCTTCTTTTCAAGTAAGTAGTCCAATTTAGACAGTTCACAATCTTCTTTTGGGGCTCGGTGGGGCTCGCAGTGTTGCCAGCTGCTTACTCGAAAAAATCACCAAGGTTTTTTTTTTGGGTCTAACCTAGCCTAAAGCAAGGAGCTGGCAATCTTGCTTGAGGCTTCTTAATGGTTTGCTCTTGTAAGGCATAACCCCCCCCCCCCTATTTTCGGACACAGTATTACCAACATCTTACTCGAAAAAAATCACCAAGGTTTTTGGTCTAACGTAACCTAAAACAAGGAGCTGGCATCCGTGCTTGAGGCTTGTTTTACAGTGCATAAAGCAAGGTTGCCAACCTACTGGTACTTTTACCATGGCTTTTTACAAAAAAAAAAAAGAGAGAGGAGAGAGAGAGAGAGGGAAGAGTTAAACAACCGACAGCCTACCTACAGCTTTTTTTGTCTAACCTAGCCTAAAGCAAGGAGCTGGCAATTTTGCTTGAGGTTTGCTTTACAGTGCATAAAGCAATTTTTGCCAACCTACATATACTAAACAAGGAGAGCCGGCACTGCCGTAAAAGAGAGAGATGGATGGGTGGGAACACTGCACGGGTTCAACGTCATCAAGTAAAAATCGCCTTAATGGTTTTTTCTTGTAAGGCATGATCTCTATTTTCTCGCGGTGTTACCAACTCCTACCTACACTTTTTTTTTAGTTGGCAAGGGCTAGAGAGAGAGAAAAACTTATAGCTGGGAACAGTAATGAGCGAATGCGCCATATCGTAATTTTCCAACTCCGTATATCGCGATTTTTGTAAACCTCTCTCGGGGGAACGATGTGCTACACACACACACACACACACACACACACACACACGCACGCACACGCGCGCGCGCGCGTACGTATTGTAACACAAACAAACAAACAAAATAATAATTGTTGTTTTTTAGGAGGCCTGGCCCCTATAACCTCGCCAGGGTGCGTGGTGCCCAGCCAAAAAGTAAAAGTTTTCTAACGGCTGCGGTTATAGATTACCGCACCTCTATAGAGTTTCACGTGTTTTTTTTTTCCCCCAAACTTCCATGAAACCCTACAGAGGACCTCCGTAATGCATGCAACGTGTACTAACGACTCTAGTGTTATTTGATGTTGTGATATTTTTGGATATAGAGTTTTATTGTGTGATAGATAAAAATAATTATGTTTATTATAATATTTTCTTGATGAAGATGGAGAATGTATGTGTGTGTTGCAAATAAAGTTGCATGCTTATTTTTTTAGTGTGTGTGTATGTGTTTTTGATGTTTCGACAGCATCTGAAACGATAAAAAAGAAATTTTATTGTTAATTTTCACGTGTAAAAACAACAACAAATTTTTTTGTGCAAATTCTGATTGTCTCGTGCTATAGTGCAAAAAAGATATTGTAACTGATAACTAATGAAATTGATATTTGTAACTAATCTGAAGTAGTGAAATTCGTATTGTGCCATTGTAACTGATTGTGCTAGTGCAGAAAATTTCTTATTGTGCAAGAAAAGATGTTAAAAAACTTGTTAAAACTGCTCTGTGACCCTCTCGTTCTTCACGTCGTAGGCGAAGGACTTCTCTGCAATCAGGATGACGCTGCATAGGGTATCCTCGGGCAAGGCATCGTGGAACTCGCAGACGACCTTGATGTTGGTTCGATCGTTGACCACAACCTTCTTCCTCTTAGATGTGTTGATGACGGTCATGGGTCTCCGTGCTTTGAACTCGCTGGGCGTGTAGTACATGTCCACGCTTCCCTCGGTCACGCGTTTGTAAGCCGAGAACGCTTCGTAAAGTTTGAGGTAATCGTTTTTTGTCATGTCGAGGTTGTAATTCTCGCGCGGGAACACTTCGTTGCGTCCATTCTTGAGATAAATGTTCTTGATCTTGCAGTCGTCGAACTTGCTGGAATCTTTTTCCTGATTCTTGTCCCTCCCGGTCTGAAAGAGCACCACGACGAAATCTGGCATGTCGAACTGTATGTTGTTGAACTGCGTCGTCACGTCGAATTCCATGTGACTTCCCGACGCCATCTTCTGCACGCACTGGTAACCGTGAAAGTGAATCGACACCTGCGGACTTTTCAAGATCTCCGCTTTGTACTTGAGGGCGTAGTTCGTTTCGTATTCCACCACCGGCATTCTCAATTCCATGCTCCGGATGACGCATTTCGCTGCTTCGGGTAATGTGTTGGCTATCGGTGTGGTGCCGTCCGGACCCAAAGTAGCGTATCGCATCAGTGCGTCGTTGTCGTTGGCCGCTCTTCGAAACGTGACCCTCAGTCCTCCCTTCCACATGATCTCCTTGTAGTCCGAGAAGAAACCCGGCAGCAGACGCATGGGAAAGAGCACCGTGTGACTTCTCGTCGATATTTTGGTTCCGGCTTCGAATCCCCCGGCCTGGTAGTACGCTGCGTCCGTTTTGGATAATTTCAACGTTCCCACTGCCGTCGACGTGATGCCTGGATAATCTATTCTGTCGATGACGGTGTTGTGTTTCCTCACCTCCACCTGCGAGAACAGGTGAGGCACGAAGTTGTCCACGAGTATCAAGTTTGCTGCTGCGGGAAACGCGTCTCCGCTTTCCTTCTTCACCACATCGAATTGAAGGTAGAGGTCCGCTCTGTGAGGATGAACGAACCCATCGCCTACGTCCACGTCGTATTCGATCTCCCTGTTCGCCTCGTTGAGATTGGCGAACGTGCGACGGTTGGGAGGGAAAGATTGCAATTCGTAACTTTCGATTTGCTCCATTCTCACTATGTATGTTATTTATTATACGTTGATCTCCACGATGGCAGTAGTCGTTGCACCTGCGAAATCTACCACGTCTCCTTTCTCGTTCGTCACCACCAACTCTATGTCGTCTATGCGGTTGCGACATACTGGAAAATAGATCGGCGAAGAGGGCGTGTAGATGATCGGTTCCATGAACTCGGAACTTGGTTTGAACGTGGCTATGATTCCCGTCTGCTTGTGACTTCCTAACAATCCGTCCGAAGATTTCGTGATCATTCCTTCGGCCACGTTACAGTGTACGTTCAGAGTCTCTATGGCCAAGAATTTAGGAATGTTGGTTGCTACGTGCTTGATGCCAGCTTCGAGTTTGGTGCCGTTCTCGAAACCTAAAAGTTCTCCCATGGTGCCCAGGTCCACGGTCTCCGTCGCGGATAGGATTTCCACTCTGTGCGTGACCGAATTTTGAGAAAGGTATGTACCTTTGGGTAATTGAGCTTGCAAAGTGGAAAGATTGTATTGTTCTGGCGTGACGACGATGTGTTCGCTTCCGACGCTAATTTTGTTGTTGTGCTGCGTAACATTGGGTATGAGGTACATGCTGTAGAATGCACGCAGAGCCACGGATTTAGGATAGACGATGTCGTCGTGCAGCGTGAGTTTCAAGATTGAAGATTCGCTCGTGAGATGGAACACGCCCATCCTAGTGATGCTGTTTGAGGTTCCACAATGCTTTCTGAAAATCTTCGATCGTAGGGTTATTTATTTTAGAGAGAAACGCGAGCACGGAGAGGCAGAGATAACCGCAGTTCACGTCTCCGAAATCTTGAATGCGTTCGTCGTTGTAGTATATGGAGGTTTTGTTCGTTTTCAGATAATGAATTAAATTTGTAGGTGGAACACCTCCGAAAGAATCGAAAACGAATGCTTTATCATCGTTTTTGTGGTAACATATCCAATGCGTGCCTGGATTTTCTTGACCGTCCAAGTTGACTACTCCGCATTCTCTTCTTTTAACGCTTGAAGGTAACGAGTCGGACATGAAAACTCCTCTGAAGTGTTTGATTCGTAACGGTGCGATCAGAGATTCAATGTCTCGGTTGGTGAGTGCTTCTGTTTCTTTTTTTTAAACTTTTTCATCACGCCCTTCCCCCCTTTCTTCTCCATGGCCAGGTTGTGACGTTTCTGTTCTTCCAATTCCGCTTTGTTCTTCTTCGAGTCGATGACGGTTTTCGCGATGGCGGCACTTCCGCCGGCCAAACTTCCAACGGCCCCCAATGCTGCCAGGATGGCCGGGATGCTGAATATGAAGCCTCCGATCTTTTGCTGTTTCCGCGAACGCTGCAACCGTCTCAATTGAGGTGTGCTGAGCAGCAATTTCATTCCATGTCCTTTCGACAAGCAAGAACGTTTCTTCTCGCGTTGTTTCTTGGTGAGTAACCCATCGAGGGCACCTAGATTTTTTAGATTGGAGTATGGTATCTGGTACACGACACCCTTGGGCTTCATGTTGATGCTCTATGTGTTATTTTCACGGTATGTTATTTATATATATATTCTGAGATTTTTTCTTGTGTAGTTTTTTTACGGTATGTTATTTATATATTTTCAAGGCCTCGCAGTCGTTACACAAATTCTATTACGTGCTTCGTTTTCTTGCCAAGAAGTTCTTTTGTCCCCTTGTACACGATTCGAGTTTTGTTCTCGATTAAAATAGATAGCTTCTCGTCGGATAACATGTTAGCATATCGATCTGGTAAAAATAGACTGTATTGTGCGTTGAGCAACAGGCGTACCTTGGGACCATACTGGGTAGAAACGATTGAACCGGAAGTTATCGTGTAAGGTTTGTCGACTTCCAATTCCTGAATTTTTACATACTCGACTGACAAATTTAGCATTTGTTTTAATGCTTGGAGATCACTTATTTTTTCGGTCGTCATATCAAAAAAAATTTCAGAGTGTTAGAGAGAAATTTAATTGTTTTTCACGATGTGTGTTATTTATATATACCGAAGATTATTTTTTTTTCACGATGTGTGTTATTTATATATCAAGTTTTTTTTTTGACACGTATATATATTATTATTTTTTTTAACAGAGGAAGAAAGTCCGTGCTTCGGAAAACGCGATGATGTGCGTAATGATATCTTCCGTCTCCTGCATAGACTTGTACCAATCTACTGTGTACCGTCTTCTTCCCTGCCTTGCCTCGTGCAATTCGTCCAACCTTTCGTTCAATTTTTCCCCTGCAGCCGAAAGCAGAATGTTGAGATCACCGCACCTCAGGCCGCTGATCTCCCGAAGATGGTCCTTGAGAACCATTTCACAAGGGATGCGAAATTCCGGCGTCGTTCTTGCCATGATCACAAGTTTATTAACATCTCCGTTAACTACCTTTTTGAATATTTTAGATAGTAGTTCGGGTGGCAAATCAGTTATGCGAGACATGTTGTTTTTTTTTACTGGATGTTATTTATATACCCCACCCCAATTTTTGTTTTGTGTTCATGGCGATGGTGGTACCCAGTGCGGCGACCCGTTCACCCAGCGATGCGTCTCTGCTCACGAACCTTTCGAAAGCTGCGTGCTCTAACTTTCTGTCTGCTTCGTGACGTGCATCCAGATCCGTCTGCGTAGTGTTGTAAGCGATGTCGTGATCTTTGCATGCGGCGTCCAACGGATTCACACCCTTGTCTCCTCTCTCCAATCTTTTCTCGAGTTTGGTACCCGGCCCGCAGTACTGGTAGCCAGGTAGATGCATCTCGAAAGGTAACTTGTTGATGATGTCGTTCACGAGTCCCTTTCCTTCGGCCACGTTCCAAAATTTCGGAGGCAGCGTGTTGATGATTTTGATCAGGTAACCTATGCCCTTGTCGTCGTTCACGATGAAGTTGGAAAGTTTCGTGCTGATCATGTCCACGATGCCAACCTTCTCGTTGTAGAAATTACGGTTGCCTGCATTCTCTTCGCCGGCTATCACCAACAATCGGTCCACGAGTTTCCTCACGTCGTCCACCCAAACGAATTCTTTGGGTAACGTGTTGTAGCGTTTGACGCCGCTGCCTGTTTTGACCTGGTTCCAAATCGGTTTGATGAGATTCCTGTACTTCTCGCCGCTGCTCGATTTCACCCTATTCTGCGAGGCGTCGTTGTTCTGGTACAAGGCATCCGTCATGATCAGAATTTCCTTGTAACTCTGGTAATCTTCGTCGGTGTAATCTTTCGGCTGCTTTTTGGCGACGAGTTCCCACAGTCCCACCGTACCCGGATACCTGTTCCAACTATCCTTGTCGCCTAAATTGACTTTAATGTCATTGCCTTCGAAGGTCACCTTCGATTTCCCAATCTTCCACACCACACCGCCGCCTTCGCTGGTTTCCATGCTGGGATACAATCCGAACACTTCATCCTTGTCGAATTTCCCCGTGCTTAGGTAGTCTCGTGCCAAAGGTCCCAACTCGATTTTATCCGAAGACGACGTGCTACCAATGGCTCGACGTCGTGCAGGTGCATCCTTCAGTTCGAACGGCGTCGAAGGAATGCTCGAAATGGGCGTGGGCACGGCGTAACTTTTAGCTGCGAGCGGTACGAGTTCATTAATCAAATTTTTATTTTGTTCCGTGACACTTTTAATTTCTTTACCTAGACTGCTGATGGCATCGATCACGGGTTGATCCTGACGTTTCTTCTCTTCGTAGAATCCGCGATTCTCGGATTTCCAACCTTTGAAACGTTTCGCGAGGTAATCTCGCAACTTGAGATTTTCGTCTTCGATTTTTCGTTTCGTCATGATGTTATTTATATACGTCGTTTCTCACAACGTTGCAACGTTTAGAAAGTCGTTGATTTTGTTTCTGTATTTTCCGTCGTTGGGTTTCCTCGTCATGTCGATCGTAGCGAATCCGAAATCGTCACCGTTCCAGCAAGTAGAGCAGCGTTCCGAAAATTGATTGTAGTTCATGTCTCCGCCTACGTAGTCATCGTACGCGTGCTTGAGGTTGGTGTGATCTTGACGAAACAAACATATGAAATTAGCGTTGTCGCGTACTAACTGTTTTGGAATTTTGGAAAACGTTTGAGCTAGGTAGAAACAATCCATTCCTTTGTGACGACCTTGCGTGAAAAAGTTGCGAATTTCATTTTGATTTTCCAGGATGGCGTCGTCGAACACAACAACTGAATTTTCACGACAATCGTCGAGTGGTTTTATTTCCGAAGCGAACGTTGCAATGTCCAGACCATCGTACACTTTCATCAGTTGCTGGTATTTGGATTGCTCCAAACTTTTCGAGAACACGTACAGGTGTATGTTCTTCCAATCTAGCCAATTCGGTGCGAGGAGAAAATTGTCCACGAGCAGTGTCGTTTTCCCACACCCCGAAGGACCTATGATCAGACAGCGGATGCTGTCGGGAAGCAACTTACCGTTTTTTTTTCTTCGTTTGACTTTCCGGATTCGGTAGACGCTTCACTACGTTCCACGTACTTACAAGATTACTTCGTCCGCGTCGATCCAACTCTTTTCCGGAAGCCCCAGCCATTTGACAAACAGTTTGTCACCTTTCCTACGCAATACTTTCTCGATGAGGTACGTGTCAGGGTGTTTCGTTTTAGAGAGTTCCTCTTCGTAAAATCTTCCTTTCAAAATCTCGCCGCTACTATCTTTTATTATATACGTGTGTCGGTTTCCGGGTAGAACTCGAACCACCGTAAAAAGTTCCGTGCTCCAATTTTTTGTGAATCCCTTCTCGAAGGTGCGTTTGAATTTGCTGATCCTCACCTGGTCTCCAATTTTGTATTTAGCTTTTTTTTGTCGTGGGTGTGTACTTTGGACAGTAAACGGTAGAAATTAAACGCTGCTCGTCGGACTTGGTAACGTCACCTGGCTTCATGCCTATCGTTCTGTGTACCATATCATTATAGGTGTCGACGAGTTCCGGCAGGATGTCGACCCATTTGTAATTTCCCCGAAGCGTGAATCGTTTCCACATGTGTGTTTTCAAGGTTCGATTAAATCTTTCCACGATGCTGGCTTTGATGTGACTGAAGCTCGAATAATGTCGAATCTTGTGTTTTTGAATAAACTTTTGGAATACAGCGTTATAAAATTCTTTACCGTTGTCCGTTTGCAGAAACCGTGGTCGTCTGCCACCGCTTTCGCGAAAAATTAATTTGAATGCTTCCGTGACGCACGTTCCCGTTTTCGCCTTCAAAGGTAGAGCCCATGCGAATTTCGAAAACGTGTCTATGACGGTGAGAAGGTACTTGTTGCCCTTGTTCAATTTATGCACGTTTTTCAAATTGCCGCTACTCATCTCCACGAGGTCACTTTGCCAGAGGTCGTCGATGCCCTTGGTTACCACAGCCAAACGTTCGTAGTTACGGCGTGCAGGTTTATGCAATTCTTCGACGATGGCTTGCCTAGACATTTTTTCTTAGAGATTACGTTTCAAGAGAAGCACGAGCGTGATGGGATTCAAAGAGGGTGGCACTTCGCTCGTGTTTTGAATGATCAGCTTATCGCCGGCACTCACGTCGAAAACGGTGAGATCTTCGTCTTCGTGTATTTCATATA
The DNA here is from genome assembly GCF_977018435.1 of Lepisma saccharinum. Classification (NCBI taxonomy): domain Eukaryota; kingdom Metazoa; phylum Arthropoda; class Insecta; order Zygentoma; family Lepismatidae; genus Lepisma; species Lepisma saccharinum. The sequence continues at coordinate 65,539,956 of NC_139241.1, read as the reverse complement.
TGTTGCGCGTTTCGTTCCAACGTGCCAGAGGAATGTTTCCTGCTTTCTGGACACCACGATTCGATATCAAAGTCATGGTGGGAACGCTAGCTTTTCTGCCGTGAGACCAGTACGAAAATTCGTTTATCTGAATCGTGCCATCGAGGAGAAACTTGTAGTACGGATGATAAGGATGCAACATGTACAGTTTGTTACCTTCGACGAACGTGGAGATTCTCTGTTGATTGGGTACGCTGTTGATTTCGATGGCTTGCAGAGAATGCAGTTTAGCGAATTTAGTGTCGACGCCGAGCAGATTACTGTGAACTTGTCCGAGTTTATTTTCGATGGGCAGCAAATGCTCGATTATGGTATCCGTTACGGCAGAAAACGACGGTTTGATTTTCACTTCCACGTTCAACTGCTTGTAGTTTTCGTTGAGTTCTTGCAACTTGGCACCGAAAGAGGCCAGCGTCGATTCCTGCGTGGATTCCAGCACTCCAACTTGATCTCTGATGTTGACGACGATGTTCTGAAGGTTCTCGACTTGATTCAATTTCGAGCTCTTCTCGGTAAGATCGTTCACGATGCTTCGCATCTCTGTAAACTGCGTGTGAAGGTCGGCGACGCTCTGCGAAGTGGGCAGCGTCGACACCAGCGAACTAATTTCGTCTCGAATCTGTTCCACGTTCGCCGTTTCCGTTTCTAGTCGTTTCAGCATTCGAGATATGTTTCTTTTCAAAGCGTGCAATTCTTTGGAGGTGGGGAGATTGGCCACTTTACTCTCGAGATCGCTCAATGAGCTTTTGATGTCGTTCGAATCGGATAGTGCCGTCACCGCCGTTTTCAATTTTTCCAAATCTTCGCTCGAAGGCACGCTCGTCCGTAACGATTCCAAGTCACCCTGTATGTTGTCGAGTACGTGATGAAAATGAGCGAGATTCGTTTCGACGTTCAAATTTTCTAAATATTCGATCTTCTGCTGAACCGTGCTCAACGTGTCTTGAATGCTCGTCAACGCTCTCGCTTCAGCGTGAATATTTTTAATTTCTTCGTTGATCAATTCCAAGGACGCCTGAAGCGTAGCGATGGTGGTTTGAATGTGTTCGAAATCTTGATAGGCCTCCAATTGAATTTTTATGTTCGCGACGCTTTTACCGATGACCTGCAGTTCGTCCGACGATGGTAGGTTCGTCATTGTATCTTCCAAAGTCTGCAACTTGGATTTAATTTCTTCCAACGTGCTGGTGAATTCTTCTTGTAATTTGGAAACAACGACGTGCAAGCGTTCTGCGTCTATATCGTTCACCACGGTTTGAAGTTCAGAGAAATTCTTTTCGATTGCGGAAGTTCGTTCTTCGATTTCGAGTTTCAATTTTTCCAAATCTTCATTTTTCGATTGAAATTGCTGTAATTTGGCCAAATCATTTTGAAGCGAATCCACGCTCAACTGTATATTTTGAACGCTGTCGTAAGAAGGTACGTCGACATAATTTTTTATGAGCGTCTTCAGTTCGGAATCGATTTTCAGAATGGGGTCGAGACATTGCGTTTGGAGCGTAGCGATTTCCGACTCTAAACTTTTGTTTAAGGTTTCCTGCAAAGCAATCAAATCGGTCCTCAACTTCTTAACTCGAATATCCAACATGAGAATCTCTTCTGCGTGGTCCACACGCTTGGTGTTGCCGAAAATGTCGTTAGGCATTTTTGGTTAACGGTTATTTATAATAGGATAGACGATTCGTAATTCTACAAAAAGAGGAATAAGTTTGTCGTAATCTCCGAGGAGTTCCATGTAAAGATAATCTCCTGCAGACACATCGTACGTAATGTTAGAAAGCATCTTGTCGTGCTTGATTCGAAAAATGTTCTTGCCGGTAGAAATTTTGATTTCGCCTGCGTTTTCCGGATTCACGGTGATTTGAAGTTTCCCGTCGATCGGAATTTCGTAGAAATGTAAATTGTTATTAAAAACATAAAACATCTTGCCCACATCGTCATTCAGTTTCGTCCAAATGCTGTTGAGGTGAATGATCAACAGACCGTTGAGTTTAGGTAACACGGAAGGTAAGACTTCATGATCTGGTATGGTTTCCATAATGATCTGTTTTTTGAAACCGAACAAATTCATAGGCATGCTGGTTATTTAAGAATACGGTCAAAGTTTTTTGTAATGACAGTCAAAATGTTTTTTTTTTTTTGTTTTGTTTTGTTTTTATGAATCTTCTGTTGAAGATGGACATATGTTGCAGGTTTTGCTTTCTGCTAAGCGATAGTGCCCCCCACGGCAATGTGTGAATACCACACTCGAGGACGCACCTCTTGTCGTCGTTGGGATCCAGTGCAATTTTTCTAACTTTGTTTGTGGTCAACACATGGTCGACGCTCTGGATGCGCTGTTCTTCTCTTAGAACCGACGACCTAGTCTTGAGGCAATCGACAAAGTCCTCGAATGCGAGATGCTCCCGAACCACCTGTCTGCCGACACCCTTGGCCTTCTTGGTAACGCTGCCCTCGGCTTTGATGGCATAGGCCTTGGCGCGAAGACCTGCAAACTCGAGAATTACATCACCGTCCTTCTCGTCTTTGAGTTTGCCAGGCACTTTTTTGTTTCGGGGGCAGGATGCCGTACTGGTTCGGCTGGGGATAGCCCGAGGTGTCGAAGAGGTTGACCAAAGCTGGTACCGTGACTATATCCCTGTATGCATCGGCTGAGTGGACGTGGTACACCAAGCTGTCCGTGTCCGTGTAGAGAAGCGAGATGTTGTGGCTATAATGTGGACGTAATATGTCGTAGTACGTCTCGAACATGTGCAGCTTGCTCAGGTCTAATACTGAGGCACCAACATAAATTGGCTTGTCGAGCCTCACCTCACCCTTCCTCATATGCACCAGAGCAAGCTGCTCGTTATAAATGGTCCTCGATTTGAATAACGGGTTCGCTACGAGCCTGCGACATTGTGCTTTCCTCGTTACCAATTTTATGTCCATGCGATTCCGTACATTCTCCATAGTTTTGCCAAACACCGCATTGTTCATAAGCTTGAAGAAATCCTTATCAAGCTCGGACGTGGCTGCAGTGCGGTGTTTGGTGTTGACTTCGATGTATGGCTTCAACCATGGAGAATGCTCGAACTTGAGGATGCGGTGAACTGCGCGGACCGTGACCCCTCGCTGCATCAACCACCGGAGATTCTGGTAGTGCAGGACATAACGCTCTTTGGGCTCGAAATCCATGACGAGCTTCTTCTGGTTGGAATCCGGTGGACACTTGAACTCGGGTGCAGGGGGAAGATCGTAGAACAAATCCTGCAGCTTCTCGGAGAACTCAAGGTCCACCTCGGCGAAGAACCCATGTTCCGAATCGTCGAAGCTTTCGACGTCGAAGTTGGAAGGGTCAGCCCACTCGAAGCCTCTAAAGGGGAGTGGCTGCATCATGGAGTGTCCGTAGAGGTTATTGACGTCCGTGTACATGATGTAGCTGGACGGTTGTGAGGGGTCGCATCCGGTGGCCATGTGGTGATTGTTGGCGCGCGAGTGTCGCTGCGACACCTGGACCATTCCACCCCTCACGGCGCGTTCCACAAACAGCATCATGTCCACGTTCGAAAGAAGCTCCAGCTTGATCTTCGTCACCAGAAACATGGCTGACCACGCCAGTCCGGGGAGACTGTAGAAGTAGGCGGGGTCCAGCTTGTAGATCTTCATTGCGGTCGCACGGAACGTCTGGAACACGTCGGCGAGGAGCGTCACGTCAAGTCTGAGGTAGGCGTCGTGGTAGTCCCCGAGAGTTCGACAGCCCAGCTCGCGCCACATGGACTGGGCATGGTGATATTCCTCGCCGGTGATGTTCGAGCCTCGCAGCTTGCTATAGAAGTTTGCTCGAGAAGGTAGCGACGTCTCCGCGAACTTGGTAGGGTCTGTGACGTATTCGTAGGGATAGACCCCCTTACGCCTGAAGAGACCTGCGTCCAAGTTCGGAAAGTTTCCGGAGGTAATAAGCATTTGCTCGTCGCTAAGCTTCCCTGCGAGAGCATCGAGGCTGGCCGGGAGGAACCTCAGAGAGTCGAGGAAGCGAAGCTCGACGGTAGAGTGTGATCCTGGGATTCGCACCCACTTGCTCAAGCTAATGTAACGCTCCTCGTTCTGCGCCAGGACGTTGATTCGCATGCCGTCGTACCCAAGATGCTTGACGAGGTGGTGGAAGTCGTATCCCGAGCCATTGTGAAAAAACACAGGGATAAATCGCGGGTCCCGGGCCATGAGGTTGCATCCGTTGCACCAAGGACCAACATACCTACCGTCAAAGTGATCATGGTGTTGGACTTTACGGTTGTTGGCGGTGTACTCCTTGACGCAGACAGGGCAAGCGATGGCCTCGTCGTGTCTACGTTGATCATCGGGGGACAGTGGGAGCATAGACTTGGGGGCCAACAGTACCTTCCCTATCTCGTTGGCCTCGACAACCATCCTCTCGAGGAAGTGTTCGGCTGCGTCGGGACCGCGATACACGTAGGGCTCGGGTGCGATGTGCAGGTCACGTCGCACCACAACGTAGGCATAACTCGAAGCCTCGTGGAGTTGGTAAGGGGTGGTGGAAGAAACTTCAGGGTCGGGATCGCAAGTGGACAGGGGTTTGAGGAAGGCTTCGAAATCCGCGATGATGATAGCGGGGTGCTCCACCATGGCACCGTGCATGTGGAAACGCTCCACGGTGCCAGGTTTGGGCAAGACTGCCACCCCAGGCTCGTTGTTACTGCAGTAGATCTTGTGGCGAGCGAGCTTCTCTGCAGCGATGTTAGAACCTTTGATGTGCTGATAATCCTGCTGTTTTTGATTGTCAAAAGTTGACAAGCACCTGCGACAAACTTCTATGCCACCATGATGCTTGCTTGTTTGGCTCGACACCAACCGGGAGAGCGAGCGGATAAGGGTGTAGTGGTGATGGGTCTCGTCCTTGATAAGTAGGAGATGGATTTCCTGCGCACCATCAACATTTACGTCGCTCACCCTGATGGGGTACACCGCATTTTCGTCAGTGAGACCGTAAACGTTGATAGCCAACCGCGCACGAACCTCGAACTTTCGAATGTCCGGGACCTCTACCGGGTACTCGATCCCAGCCATCGCAACTTCCAGCTCTGCCTCGTAGGGTCGGTAGTGGTTAACTCGGTGTGGTTGGTTTTTCCAGTGGACAGGGTGCAACGCTGCAAGCACCGACCATACGAAGCACTTGTTATCTTCATTTTGGATGTTCAGGACGGCCTTCTTTGCCACAATGGTAGGTGGTAAGGGGACGTAGCTGGAGGCGGAGAGAGGTACGAACTTACAAAGTTTGACGCACAGTTCGTGAGGCTCGCCACACAGCGAACCCCCCGAGCCTTTAGCTTGATGTTCTTCTTGTTTAACCAGCAGTTCCTCGGTAAACTGGTTGTAGATGACCTCGAGGTTGTCGACATCCGCCAGATGCAGCGTCTTCGCCTTGGTGTTGTGGCAGAAGCTGTAAATTTCATCGGACGGCTTCTTGTACTGGCAACGTAGCGATGCGTAGAATTTGGTGGAGTACGTAGCCAGTGCATCGCCGAGGATGGAAATGATTTCGGCTTGCACGTTCTCCAAAAAGCTACGCACGTCGCATGAGCCCTCCGAAGTGATGACAAAATCCTCTAACAACTGCTGGAAAGCAGACTGGTTCGCTTTCACCACAGGCTTGACGCGTTTCGTGGGTGGTGTATTGATGGAGGCTGCTTCTGCCTTCCTCTTGGTGGAGGTCGAAGGCTGGTCCCCAGATGTATTTTTGCTTAGACAATGAAGCCTATGCTCCTTAACATACGCAATTGTGATCTGTATATTGCATCCGGAACATAGTTCAGTGGCAGCCAAATGCTTGCCTGGCACGCAGGTGCGACAATGTCTTGCAAAATATTGGCTTGATTTGGTTTCCTTGCACACAGGACAACTTTTCATAGAGCGCATTTTTTTGGGGGGTATGTTTATTTATATGTAATCTGTTGGTGGTAGAGTGTTTACAAAATAAACCCTGTAAAAAAATTTAAAAAAATATATAAGAAAAATATGATTGTAGATAGGAAAAAGTACAATAAATATTGTATGCATGTGTAATTCTATTTAGTTTATTTTTTGCTAGACACGAATCTTCTTCAGATTTTATTGTCCTTTAGTATATTTCTCTACCAATCTAGTAGAGGTATGAAACTATGAAAATGTACTTGTTTATATATATTCTATTGTTTCGGCTGATAGTTGAATTCGTGTTGTTGTGTCAACGTTGATAGCATATATAGAGAGAAGGAACAAAATTGTCGTTTTTTTTTTTAGATATCTACAGGCAAAAGCGTAATATTTTTTTAAAATATAATATGACAGTCGCTTTTCGATACCGAAAAACTAAATACAATAAGTATATATATATTTACAATATTAATGTTTATTTAACAATATCTACCTACGAATTTGCCTCGAACGAAAACATGTCATAGAAAAACATTTTTCCAGCCGTAAATTCAAAAATTTTGGCCCCCGCGCGTGCGTGTGTATGTGTGTGCGTGCGTGTGTGTGTGTGTGTGCGCGGCACGTCGTTCCCCCGAGAGAGAGAGGTTTACAAAGGTCGCGATATACGGAGTTGGAAAATTACGATATGGCGCATTCGCTCGTTACTGTTGCCAGCCATGGGTCTCTCTCTCTCTCTCTCTTCATCTTACACCAACGTTGGCATCTCTATTTTTTTTTAGTTGTAAGTAAATTGCCAACACACTCTAGTTAATAATGCTACATATTATACACACACACGCACATACATACTGCGTTGCCATCCACCCATCTCTCTCTTTTACAGCAGTGCCGGCTCTCCTTGGTTAGTGTGTGCAGGTTGGCAAAAATTGCTTTATGCGCTGTAAGGCAAGCCTCAAGCAAAATTGCCAGCTCCTTGCTTTAGGTTAGGTTAAACCAAAAAAAAATCTTGGTGATTTTTTTTCGAGTGAGGAGTTGGCAACACTAATCTCCACTTGAGGGCGGTCAACCGGGTTGATTGCACAAGCAAAATTGCCAGCTCCTTGCTTTAGGTTAGGTTAGAGCAAAAAAAATTTTGGTGATTTTTTTTCCAGTGAGGAGTTGGCAACACTAATCTCCACTTGAGGGCGGTCAACCGGGTTGATTGCACAAGCAAAGTTGCCAGCTCCTTGCTTTAGGTTAGGTTAGAGCAAAAAAGGCTGTGGGTAAGCTGTCGGTTGTTTAACTCTTCCCTTTCCCTTTTTTTTCTTGTAAAAGGCTATGGCAAAAGTACCAGTGGGTTGGCAACCTTGCTTTATGCACTGTAAGGCAAGCCTCAAGCAAGGTTGCCAGCTCCTTGCTTTAGGTTAGGTTAGACCCAAAAAAAAAACCTTGGTGATTTTTTCGAGTGAGGAGTTGGCAACACTGTGAGAAAATACCTCAAGCAAGGTTGCCAGCTCCTTGCTTTAGGTTAGGTTAGACCCAAAAACAAAAATCTTGGTGATTTTTTCGAGTGAGGAGCTGGCAACACTGCGAGCTCCACCGAGCTCCACTTTCTGTTGGTGAACTCTCTAAACTGCACTACTAACGCTAGCTTTTCTACCGTGAGACCAGTACGAAAATTCGTTTATCTGAATCGTGCCATCGAGGAGAAACTTGTAGTACGGATGATAAGGATGCAACATGTACAGTTTGTTACCTTCGACGAACGTGGAGATTCTCTGTTGATTGGGTACGCTGTTGATTTCGATGGCTTGCAGAGAATGCAGTTTAGCGAATTTAGTGTCGACGCTAACGAGGTTGCTGTGAACTTGTCCGAGTTTATTTTCGATGGGCAGCAAATGCTCGACTATGGTATCCGTTACGGCAGAAAACGACTGTTTGGTTTTCACTTCCACGTTCAACTGCTTGTAGTTTTCGTTGAGTTCTTGCAACTTGGCACCGAAAGAAGCCAGCGTCGATTCCTGCGTGGATTCCAGCACTCCAACTTGATCTCTGATGTTGACGACAATATTCTGAAGGTTCTCGACTTGATTCAATTTCGAGCTCTTCTCGGTAAGATCGTTCACGATACTTCGCATCTCTGTAAACTGCGTGTGAAGGTCGGCGACGCTCTGCGAAGTGGGCAGCGTCGACACCAGCGAAGCAAGTTCGTCTCGAATCTGTTCCACGTTCGCCGTTTCCGTTTCCAATCGTTTCAGCATACGTGATATGTTCCTTTTCAAAGCGTGCAATTCTTTGGAGGTGGGGAGATTGGCCACTTTACTCTCGAGATCGCTCAATGAACTTTTGATGTCGCTCGAATCGGATAGTGCCGTCACCGCCGTTTTCAATTTTTCCAAATCTTCGCTCGAAGGCACGCTCGTCCGTAACGATTCCAAGTCACCCTGTATGTTGTCGAGTACGTGATGAAAATGAGCGAGATTCGTTTCGACGTTCAAATTTTCTAAATATTCGATCTTCTGCTGAACCGTGCTCAACGTGTCTTGAATGCTCGTCAACGCTCTCGCTTCAGCGTGAATATTTTTAATTTCTTCGTTGATCAATTCCAAGGACGCCTGAAGCGTAGCGATGGTGGTTTGAATGTGTTCGAAATCTCGATAGGCCTCCAATTGAATTTTTATGTTCGCGACGCTTTTACCGATGACCTGCAGTTCGTCCGACGATGGTAGGTTCGTCATTGTATCTTCCAAAGTCTGCAACTTGGATTTAATTTCTTCCAACGTGCTGGTGAATTCTTCTTGTAATTTGGAAACGACGACATGCAAGCGTTCTGCGTCTATATCGTTCACCACGGTTTGAAGTTCAGAGAAATTCTTTTCTATTGCGGAAGTTCGTTCTTCGATTTCGAGTTTCAATTTTTCCAAATCTTCATTTTTCGATTGAAATTGCTGTAATTTGGCCAAATCATTTTGAAGCGAATCCACGCTCAACTGTATATTTTGAACGCTGTCCTAAGAAGGTACGTCGACATAATTTTTTATCAGCGTTTTCAGTTCGGAATCGATTTTCAGAATGGGGTCGAGACATTGCGTTTGGAGCGTAGCGATTTGCGACTCTAAACTTTTGTTTAAGGTTTCCTGCAAAGCGATCAAATCGGTCCTCAACTTCTTAACTCGAATGTCCAACATGAGAATCTCTTCTGCGTGGTCTACACGCTTGGTGTTGCCGAAAATGTCGTTAGGCATTTTTGGTTAACGGTTATTTATAATAGGATAGACGATTCGTAATTCTACGAAGAGAGGAATAAGTTTGTCGTAATCTCCGAGGAGTTCCATGTAAAGATAATATCCTGCGGACACATCGTACGTAATGTTAGAAAGCATCTTGTCGTGCTTGATTCGAAAAATGTTTTTGCCGGTAGAAATTTTGATTTCGCCTGCGTTTTCCGGATTCACGGTGATTTGAAGTTTCCCGTCGATCGGAATTTCGTAGAAATGTAAATTGTTATTAAAAACATAAAACATCTTGCCCACATCGTCATTCAGTTTCGTCCAAATGCTGTTGAGGTGAATGATCAACAGACCGTTGAGTTTAGGTAACACGGAAGGTAAGACTTCATGATCTGGTATGGTTTCCATAATGATCTGTTTTTTGAAACCGAACAAATTCATAGGCATGCTGGTTATTTAAGAATACAGTCAAAGTTTTTTGTAATGACAGTCAAAGTGTTTTTTTTTGTTTTTGTTTTGTTTTTATGAATCTTCTGTTGAAGATGGACATATGTTGCAGGTTTTGCTTTCTGCTAAACGATAGTGCCCCCCACGGCAATGTGTGAATACCACACTCGAGGACGCACCTCTTGTCGTCGTTGGGATCCAGCGCAATTTTTCTAACTTTGTTTGTGGTCAACACATGGTCGACGCTCTGGATGCGCTGTTCTTCTCTTAGAACCGACGACCTGGTCTTGAGGCAATCGACAAAGTCCTCGAATGCGAGATGCTCCCGAACCACCTGTCTGCCGACACCCTTGGCCTTCTTGGTAACGCTGCCCTCGGCTTTGATGGCATAGGCCTTGGCGCGAAGACCTGCAAACTCGAGAATTACATCACCGTCCTTCTCGTCTTTGAGTTTGCCAGGTACTTTTTTGTTTCGGGGCAGGATGCCGTACTGGTTCGGCTGGGGATAGCCCGAGGTGTCGAAGAGGTTAACCAAAGCTGGTGCCGTGACTATATCCCTGTATGCATCGGCTGAGTGGACGTGGTACACCAAGCTGTCCGTGTCCGTGTAGAGAAGCGAGATGTTGTGGCTATAATGTGGACGTAATATGTCGTAGTACGTCTCGAACATGTGCAGCTTGCTCAGGTCTAATACTGAGGCACCAACATAAATTGGCTTGTCGAGCCTCACCTCACTCTTCCTCATGTGCACCAGAGCAAGCTGCTCATTATAAATGGTCCTCGATTTAAATAATGGGTTTGCTACGAGCCTGCGACATTGTGCTTTCCTTGTTACCAATTTTATGTCCATGCGATTCCGTACATTCTCCATAGTTTTGCCAAACACCGCATTATTCATTAACTTGAAGAAATCGCGATCGAAATCAGAAGTGGCGACTGTGCGATGTTCGGTGTTGAGCTCGATGTATGGCTTCAACCATGGAGAATGCTCGAACATCAAAACTCGATGTACTGTGCGGATGGTAACCCCTTGCTTCATCAACCACCGGAGGTTTTGGTAGTGCAGGACATAACGCTCTTTGGACTCGAAATCCATGACGAGCTTCTTCTGGTTGGAATCGGGTGGACACTTGAACTCGGGTGCAGGGGGAAGATCGCAGAACAAATCCTGCAGCTTCTCGGAGAACTCAAGGTCCACCTCGGCGAAGAACCCATGTTCCGAATCGTCGAAGCTTTCGACGTCGAAGTTGGAAGGGTCAGCCCACTCGAAGCCTCTAAAGGGGAGTGGCTGCATCATGGAGTGTCCATAGAGGTTATTGACGTCCGTGTACATAATGTAGCTGGACGGTTGTGAGGGGTCGTAACCGGTGGACATGTGGTGATTGTTGGCGCGCGAGTGTCGCTGCGACACCTGGACCATTCCACCCCGCACGGCACGTTCCACAAACAGCACCATGTTCACGTCCGAAAGAAGCTCCAGCTCGATCTTCGTCACCAGAAACATGGCTGACCACGCCAGTCCGGGGAGACTGTAGAAGTAGGCAGGGTCCAGCTTGTAGATGGTCTTCGCAGTTGCACGGAACGTCTGGAACACGTCGGCGAGGAGCGTCACATCAAGTCTGAGGTAGGCGTCGTGGTAGTCCCCGAGAGTTCGACAGCCCAGCTCGCGCCACATGGACTGGGCGTGGTGATATTCCTCGTCGGTGATGTTCGAGCCTCGCAGCTTGCTGTAGAAGTTTGCTTGAGGAGGTAGCGACGTCTCTGCGAACTTGGAAGGGTCTGTGATGTATTCGTAGGGATAGACCCCCTTACGCTTGAAGAGGCCGGCGTCCAAGTTCGGAAAGTTTCCGGAGGTAATGAGCATTTGCTCGTCGCTAAGCTTCCCTGCGAGAGCATCGAGGCTGGCCGGGAGGAACCTCAGGGAGTCGAGGAAGCGAAGCTCGACGGTAGAGTGTGATCCTGAGATTCGCACCCACTTGCTCAAGCTAATGTAACGCTCCTCGTTCTGGGCGAGAACGTTGATTCGCATGTCGTCGTAGCCAAAGTGAGGCACCAGATGGTGGAAGTCGTATCCCGAGCCATTATGAAAAAAGACAGGGATAAATCGCGGGTCCCGGGCCATGAGGTTGCATCCGTTGCACCATGGACCAACATACCTACCGTTAAAGTGATCGTGGTGTTGGACTTTACGGTTGTTGGCGGTGTACTTCTTGACGCAGACAGGGCAAGCGATGGCCTCGTCGTGTCTACGTTGATCGTCGGGAGACAGTGGGAGCATAGACTTGGGGGCCAACAGTACCTTCCCTATCTCGCTGGCTTCCACAACCATCCTCTCGAGGAAGTGTTTGGCTGCGTCGGGACCGCGATACACGGTGCTCGGGGGCGATGTGCTGGTCACGTCGCACCACAACGTATGCGAAGCTGGATGCCTCGTGGAGTTGGTAAGGGGTGGTGGAGGAAACTTCGGGATCTGGATCGCAAGTGGACAGGGGTTTGAGGAAGGCCTCGAAATCCGCGATGATGATAGCGGGATGCTCCACCATGGCACCGTGCATGTGGAAACGCTCCACGATGCCAGGTTTGGGCAAGACTGCCACACCAGGCTTGTTGTTACTACAGTAGAACTTGTGGCGAGCGAGCTTCTCGACAGCGATGTTGGAACCTTTGATGTGCTGATAATCCTGCTGTTTTTGATTGTCAAAAGTTGACAAGCACCTGCGACAAACTTCTATGCTACCATGATGCTTGCTTGTTTGGCTCGACACCAACCGGGAGAGGGAACGGATAAGGGTGTAGTGGTGATGGGTCTCGTCCTTGATGAGGAGAAGGTGAATTTCCTGCGCACCATCAACGTTTACGTCGCTCACCCTGATGGGGTACACCGCATTTTCGTCAGTGAGACCGTAAACGTTGATGGCCAACCGCGCACGAACCTCGAACTTTCGAATGTCCGAAAGCACCACCGGGTAGTCGATCCCAGCCATCGCAACTTCCAGCTCTGCCTCATAGGGTCGGTAGTGGTTAACTCGGCGTGGTTGGTTTTTCCGGTCGACAGGGTGCAACGCTGCAAGCACCGACCAGAGAAAGCACTTGTTATCTTTATTTTGGATGTTCAGGACGGCCTTCTTTGCCACAATGGTAGGTGGTAAGGGGACGTAGCTGGAGGCGGAGAGAGGTAAGAACTTACAAAGTTTGACGCACAGTTCGTGAGGCTCGCCATACAGCGAACCCCCCGAGCCTTTAGCTTCATGTTCTTCTTGTTTGGTCACCAGCTCCTCGGCAAACTGGTTGTAGATGACCTCGAGGTTGTCGACATCCGCCAGATGCAGCGTCTTCGCCTTGGTGTTGTGGCAGAAGCTGTAAATTTCATCAGACGGCTTCTTGTACTGGCAACGTAGCGATGCGTAGAATTTGGTGGAGTGCGTTGCAAGCGCATCGCCGAGGATGGAAATGATTTTGGCTTGCACGTTCTCCAAAAAGCTATGCACGTCGCATGAGCCCTCCGAAGTGAGGACAAAGTCCTCTAACAACCGCTCGAAAGCAGTCTGGTTCGCTTTCGCCACAGGCTTGAGGCGTTTGGCGGATGGTGGCGAGTCGGCTTCCGCTTTCCTCTTGGTCGAGCTGGTCGACGGTTGTGGAACAGGTGCTCCGTCGACAACTTTGCATGATGTTATATGCCTCTTTAAATTATCAATGGTAATATGTATACCGCACCTGGGACATGGTTCGGTGGCAGCCAAATGCTTGCCTGGCACGCAGGTGCGACGATGTCTTGCAAAATGTTTGCTTGATATGGTTATCTTGCACACAGGGCAACTTTTCATGGAGCGCATCTTGTTAAAAATATTTGTGGGTATGTTATTATATATATATAGTGGAGTGCCACAAAATAAATACTGTGCAATAATTCACAATAGTGTTGGGTTTGATGGGAGTGTGTTATTTATGCTACTTCTTGCTTCTTAATGAATCCTGTAAATAATTGAAAAAAAATAATTAAGCTTGTGTATAGAAAACACAAAAATATTATGTGTGCATAATTCTACCAAACAATCTTTTTTTTTCTAACCCTCAGCCCTCTTGGCGTATGAAGTATAAATCATAATTTCAGAAAACATAGTTATTTTCCGCTCGCCATTTTAAAAATCAAACCATAAGCATTATTTATGTTTATAGTATTCGTCGAGCAATAGCAGATAGAGCAAGAATCGTTTTCCTACAACCCATTGTTGATGAATTACAAAACATCTTAGAAATTGCATCTTGAAATTTTAATCCAAAATAACTCGAAAACAGCAGGCAGTAGTCATCACCCCTCCAATAAGTTGTAGAGTACTTCTAATTTTGTATCGAATGCTATTAAAATTTTCGAATTAGGGCAAAAACTAAGCCTGCAAATCAAGTTTCTCAAAAAAATAAAAAATTGTCTGTATTTCCGAAACTTGAGGGGGTAGAATCGATTTTATTTGCTAGTCGAATAGTTCTCGTCGAATCCTATCCAACAAACCTAAAATCATCATCCTAGCTCAATTAGGAGCCGAGAAAATCAATGTCTTGGAAAACGTCTTAAGATTTTTGTCTTAAGAAAATTTTCTTGACAGACCGGAAGTAACATCTTGAGATACCGGAAGTCGACTTTCTTAAAGATTAAGATATTTGTCTTAAGACATTTTCCAAGACATTGATTTTCTCGGCTCCTATGGGGCCTAGAACCATGTAACTTTGATCTATGTATATACCAACACTTGCCCGACCCTGTGGCCGAGTGGTTAGCACATCACGCTGCGACGCCAAGGGTCCCGGGTTCGAATCCTGGTCGGGCTTGGTTGTTTGTGAATGTCCATTTCATCACTCATCCCCAATCTTTGCAAATTAGCCAAGAGGTACAAAACGTAAAATAAAATAAACTAAATCAATCATTAAGTTCCGTGTTGCAATCATGAAATTAAATTTTAATTAACTTTTTTTTATCCATCTCTCTCTCAAATCTATATAGCCTGTTCATATTTGGCATGTCAGCCATTTTGTTTACGTGGTAAAAAAAATCTCAAGCCTTTTTTTTTTTTTGCAAATGCTCGTTGTAGCCATAAGTATAATTGGATATAATTGCCGGATTTTATTTAATTTTAGGTTTAAAATCAATAAGCGTGCATAAAAAAAACAACTAAATGTTTTAAATAAATAAGATTCGAATAACTATGTACTTCCACTAGCCTTTGCGATGGCGCAGCGGTAGGCTTGCATTCAAGGGTTCGATACCCGCACAAGTGGTTCTTGAAACTGTAGGTCCAGTTCCGATTAGTTTTACTGTGCATAAAATAAACTTAAAACATCAAATCAATCAGTACTTCCACTAGCCTCTGCGTTAGCATAGCAGTAGGCTTGTAATCAAGGGTTCGATACCCGGTGGGGGCATAAGTGGTTCTTGAAACTGTAGGTCCAGTTCCGATTAGTTTTACTGTGCATAAAATAGACTTAAAACATCAAATCAATCAGTACTTCCACTAGCCTCTGCGTTAGCATAGCAGTAGGCTTGTAATCAAGGGTTCGATACCCGGTGGGGGCATAAGTGGTTCTTGAAACTGTAGGTCCAGTTCCGATTAGTTTTACTGTGCATAAAATAGACTTACAACATCAAATCAATCAGTACTTCCACTAGCCTCTGCGTTAGCATAGCAGTAGGCTTGTAATCAAGGGTTCGATACCCGGTGGGGGCATAAGTGGTTCTTGAAACTGTAGGTCCAGTCCAGATTAGCCTTACTGTGCATAAAATAGACTTACAAAAAAACGCCAACTCAATCAATCAATCAGTACTTCCACTAGATATTAAAAACACGCAACTCTCCTCTATTTTTCCTGTCTTCCTCTAACAATTTAACATATTTATTTTTTGAAATATGCCCCGCACACATATTTCCTACCTACCAACAACGGCACACGAAAAAAAAAATATTCCAGCTACCAAGATGCATGCTTCAAATATATAAAAGCAGAGAGAGACATGAAACACCTTCTATATTCTCTCTCTTTTTGCATGTTTTGCGAGTATATTTTCTTCCACAAAAGCCATACTTATAAATCAAAACCAACCCATGCGAGCTAAGAAACAAAGTTACTTACTTTTAGAAATTCTGCAGAAATACTCTTCACTAACGTTGAAAATAAAACACAACTTTCTATACCAGCGCTTTAAGTTTTATACGGTTTTCTAATGACGTCAAAAATGATATGTTAGCCAACGCAACGTGGACCAATAGAAATCCAAGAACCAAATTCTCTAGACCATTCTCCCCCCTACATTTCTGCCACATCATTTTACGTGTTGTGTTCGAAAATTCACAAGTTAATGCATCGTATCATTGTTACCTATGCTGTTAACTGGTTATGAAATAAATAACCGGAAAATTCATTGTATTTTTTCTCTGCCACCAAGCATACGGCAGATGGCAATCTGTGACGCACGCAATGACTATCAAGGCTATGAAATAAATAACCGGAAAATTCATTGTATTTTTTCTCTGCCACCAAACATACGTATTTGTTGAATTTGCGTTATTGCGTCAACATTATTATTGTTAGCTTTTAAAAAAACAGGAAGTACATCCGCCACTGTGAATAGCCAGAAATGCTGCCCCTCCCAGTCATCCATCTCTCTTACAATAGCGTGTGTGTTGGCAACTCTTTCTAGTTGACGGGAGATACTTTCCGTATAAAATACAGAGAGGGAAAGAGAACGAAATTGTCGTTTTTTTCTAGATATCCACAGGCAAAAGCATAATATTTTTTCAAATACAATATGACAGTCACTTTTCGATACCGAAAAACTAAATACAATATATATATTTACAATATTAATATTTATTTAACAATATCTACCTACGAATTTGCCTCGAACGAAAACATGTCATAGAAAAACATTTTTCCAGCCGTAAATTCAAAAATTTTGGTCGCGCGCGCGCGTGTGCGTGCGTGTGTGTGTGTGTGTGTGTGTGTGTGTGTGTGTGTAGCACATCGTTCCCCCGAGAGAGGTTTACAAAAATCGCGATATACGGAGTTGGAAAATTACGATATGGCGCATTCGCTCATTACTGTTCCCAGCTATAAGTTTTTCTCTCTCTCTAGCCCTTGCCAACTAAAAAAAAAGTGTAGGTAGGAGTTGGTAACACCGCGAGAAAATAGAGATCATGCCTTACAAGAAAAAACCATTAAGGCGATTTTTACTTGATGACGTTGAACCCGTGCAGTGTTCCCACCCATCCATCTCTCTCTTTTACGGCAGTGCCGGCTCTCCTTGTTTAGTATATGTAGGTTGGCAAAAATTGCTTTATGCACTGTAAAGCAAACCTCAAGCAAAATTGCCAGCTCCTTGCTTTAGGCTAGGTTAGACAAAAAAAGCTGTAGGTAGGCTGTCGGTTGTTTAACTCTTCCCTCTCTCTCTCTCTCCTCTCTCTTTTTTTTGTAAAAAGCCATGGTAAAAGTACCAGTAGGTTGGCAACCTTGCTTTATGCACTGTAAAACAAGCCTCAAGCACGGATGCCAGCTCCTTGTTTTAGGTTACGTTAGACCAAAAACCTTGGTGATTTTTTTCGAGTAAGATGTTGGTAATACTGTGTCCGAAAATAGGGGGGGGGGTTATGCCTTACAAGAGCAAACCATTAAGAAGCCTCAAGCAAGATTGCCAGCTCCTTGCTTTAGGCTAGGTTAGACCCAAAAAAAAAACCTTGGTGATTTTTTCGAGTAAGCAGCTGGCAACACTGCGAGCCCCACCGAGCCCCAAAAGAAGATTGTGAACTGTCTAAATTGGACTACTCAAGTAGCTTTTCATTAGTCCTCGAACTTTCTTTCTCTCTCTCTGTCTCTATTTCTCTCTCCCCCCTCTCTCTCAGTTCTCGAAGTGAGGCCAGGATAGGGGCTGGCAAAATTTTCTCAAAGTGACCTCCCAGCTGTGTCATTGTCAGCATGTTAAACCATATGAGCATCGCCCCATCTAACCACAATGCTCGACCAAATCCCTCAGTTAACATTTTCCACTTCATTTCCTACCTCTCTCTCTCTCTCTCTCTCTCTCTCTCTGTCCTACTTTATTCGCTACTCTCTCTCTCTTTCTTTTCAATCTTTCATTTTTCTTAAGAAGAAAGTGGAAGAGAAAAAGTAAGAGAGAATGCAGAGAAAAAGAAGAAAAGAGAGACGAGATAATCCTTTAGCTCACCCTTGGCGCCAGAGGAAGAAAGAAAGCAATAGAAAAAACATTATCTCTTCCTCTCTCTCTCTCTCTCCCCCCTTTCTCCATCTCCTTTTCTCTCTCTTATTTCTCTTTCTCTTTCTTGAGATTAAGTGAGAAAAATAGAGACGGGGGAGTAGAGGAGATGGAGAAGAGAGAACAATAATGGTCCAATGCTGCGTCAACATCTCCGTGTACTCAATGGTATGACTTATTACGAAGAAAACTACGGTTTTAGCTTCTTCTAATAAGTGGTTTTTTATCATTTCGAGAATAGAGACCGAAACGAGAACTCGACAGCAAAACTCGAGACGGAACCGAGCTTCTTACGAGACTAGAAGAGATTTCACATTGTCTCGGCTGTTCAGGTTCCACATCTACGCACTTCTTTGTCTTTTTCATAGGACGGAGCAGAAGAGGGAAAATAATCACTCAATACGCAAGTCTTTTCGTAGGGAGGTCTCCGCCACACATAAATCATCACCTAATGATCTGCCACCGTTAAAGAAGGTAATCAATTACCAACCCTGCTTTCATCCGGATGTTTATCCGACACCTTCAGGTAAGGAGGCCCAAGTCAAGGCTTGATTCTGCAGGGTTGCCAGGTGGTGACTTTTACGCTGTCCGGCCCGTAAAAAAAGTATTTATAATTCATGGGCGTATCCTTTACACTCCCTCCCCCTCCTGAGGCACCAACCCATTCGTTGGAGGCTGAGTGAACACCAGAGTCGCTCCATGCGATGGAAAGGTTCCCACGTGAAATCTCCCATTCCTGAAATCGAACCCGGTCCTCTCGCGTGGCAGTCAGACACCATACCGACTGGACAATCACGTTACTACTTCATACAAATGTTCATTTTTTGTGTTTCGCAACGTGGCCTAAGGCGCAAGCTTTGAGCTGTGGCTACGGAATGGGTTCGAGTCTTCTTCGCATAAATAAATCATAAAAAACAACCCTCAAATTAAATACGAGGGCCGTTCAAGGAAAAAGTTTCCCTATGTTTCAAAAAAAATATTTCTTAAGTTACAGACAAAAATCAAGTTGCACCAAGTAGCATGGCCCTTTCTCACTTTTCAACATAATTTCCAAGGCGGCACAAGCATTTGTCCCATCGTTGCACAAGTTTTTAAATGCCATCTACAAAAAAAATGGGGGTCCAGGTCAGGGCTGTAGGGGGAGTGGTAACCTTTCCCATTTCATTTTTCGAAGTTTATCCTGTGTTAGTGCTGCCGAATGGGGACGAGCATTGTCATCCAAAAGAATGACACCTTGCAGCGCATGCGCGGTAGCCCGCACGAAAATTGCATTGTGTGTAAATGTAGAGGAAAGACGAAAGAACACATTGCTAGTTTAATTTCATTTATCGGGCTCGTAACAACTTTTCTCCTGAGATTTCGGCCAGTGTATAGGACCGGTGGTCATCCACCATCGTGAGGAAATTGGGGAACTGCGAATGAGTAGCGTAACCCGGTCACAGAAAACCTACAACGACGACTGAAGGTTTGTCGTGCTGACCACACGTCACCCCGTAACTGGTTGAATGATCCCCCTCCACCTCTGGTAGAAGTGAGATAGGCAGTGGGTAGGCGGCACTGGCGCTCAAGGGCCGTTACGCCACGGGTTTATTATTTTTGTTTTGTGTTAATATTATTTATAATGTGATAGGTTCAATATGATTCCTTCCTTCCTTGTCAACTGGGATTTTAATAAGTGCCCTCCGTTTCATAAGTAATTATTACCTACATTAAGGTTGTGGATAAAGAGTGAAGTAGATCGTAGGTTGATCAGGACACACAGTTATTTATATATTATGTTACATATAATTATATATCAGTGGCGTGCGAAAGGGGGGTTGGTGGGGGGTTACAACCCCTTTTGGTCCAGTATTAAAAAAAAGGACGTCAAAGGCAGGAAAATATGGCAAAATGAAGACCGACTACTTAAAAAAATGTGCACATAACCCCTCCATTTCGAAAATCCTAGGTACGGCACTGTTATATATATATATTGAAGAGAGAGACAGAGCCGAATCTGTAAAAGTTATGCTTTTCCATCTCTCCACTTCTAACCTAAGCTCCGACTATTCACTGACAAAGCTGGATATCGCTGAGTATGTAATTCTGGCATCGCCACATCCTGTAGGGATGTTTCCACTCAGGATCGAGGCTTTTGTCCTTTCATCGAAAGGCAAGAACAAAGGTTAAAGAATGAGTATAAAATATCCTGCAAGGTCAAACTCGATCTCAGTTGGCATCAAGAAATCGTAAGGTATAAGTGAGTGCGGGATCGTAAGAGTTCGAGGTGCAACCTACTGAGGTGTCACGCACCTTAAGTTATACGCGCCTCGAACTCTTACGATCCCGCACTCACTTATACCTTACGATTTCTTGATGCCAACTGAGATCGAGTTTGACCTTGCAGGATTTTTTATACTCATGCCTTAACATTTGTTCTTGTTCTTTGTTCTTTCTTCTTTACAACGAGCTCAAGAACGCTTCTGCATCTTCATTTGTTCCCGAGATATATTTAATTGAAGAGAGCATGTTGCTCAAAAATGACATTTTGAACAACCCTCATATAATTCGTAATAATCATATTTCAGCAAAATGCTTTCACAGGTATCGGTTTTAGAGCCAAACAAAGCTGTGTACGAAATATCATCAAAATCGGTGACTATGAGGGTCAACTCCTGCCTGATTTGACATGGAATGACCTATATATATAATTAGTGGTTCTTGATTCTTTAAGCCAACCTCAGAGGCGGATTAGCACAGCGGGCTACGACGCCAGGCGTTCCGGTTTCAAATCTCGACCTGGGCATTGGTGTTCTTTGTGAATGTACTTTCATCATATCATCAATGATGACTAATACTACATAGCGGGCTATGTTTTAACCAATGGGCATGGCGTAGGCTATATCGGGTCTTGAAATTCAAAGTGGCTCAGTCGGTAACGCGTCTGACTACCATGCTAAACGTCCCGGGTTCGATCCCCGACCGGTTCAAATCCGGGAACTTTTCTAACGATGGAAGCGGCCCCGGCGCCCACCCAGCGTCGAATAACATGGGTACTTTGGGGAAACCCTGGGGGCGGTCAGGGGCGTGATGCTGATCACATCACCCCCACTCACGACCGGATCAAGAAAGTGTGGGGCGTTACCCCCACAGCCCCTATACGCCTTCATGGCGTGGTGCTATGCACAGGGGAGCACTTTACCTTTACATAAGTAATTTAATTTCACGTGTCCACCAAGTTTTTTTTTAAAAAAAAATCTGCCATATTCACTACATCGAGTATTTTGATGGGACTTCGCAAATGGTTTCTTTAACGTCTCCACACACGTGTGCAATCCTTCATAATCAGAATCGAACCATTTTTCGCTTACATGTATGAAATCCTTTATTGTGTAACACAGACATTCGCGGGTTCGAGTCCCAGTGAGTATATTTTCACCAATTTCTTGTAATCATAATCATCCTCATCGTCGTGACTAGCCCAAGTGGCAGGAAAACGACGTAAAATAACACAAATTTAGCGTATAATGATATTGAAGAAGCATTCGACTCGGTGGAACACGAGATAGATATTTGTACCCATATTTGAGTTATGCATTAGATGCTTTGCCCTACAACGATATTCACGATGCATTCTACTAGGGTTCGATACCCGGTGAAGGCACATTGGTTCGGATCCCACTTTAAACCGTAGGTCCAGTCCCGATTAGCCTTCATGTGCATAAAGTGGACTTAAAACACCAACTCAAACCAAACCAAGCATTCTACTAGGATTTTGAGAAGTTTATTATATGGCAACACTGACTTCTCTTTAACACTATACCTCATTTGGTAAGTGGAAAGATCACAAACAAGTTACCCCTTCCATTGGTGAAAGAATTTTCTCAGTAAATATTTACTTACGACCAGTCTTATCTTTCGACATACCTATACCTATTACATACCTATCATACCTATTACAGTTAAAGTAGAGATCGAAGTTGTCGATACGATAGCTAAGGAAATTGTTCAAGTTGTTTAAAAGCTTTTTCCCATACTTTCTCTGTGGTGTTTTTCACAGGCTCGGCGTTATGGGAGCCTCTGAGAAGAAAAGGAGCTCGTGTCCGTGTTATAGGGTGGCATGTCATGTAAGCTAGAGTCCATGGGTTCGAATCCCTCGTGAAGGAACTTTCAGGCCGAAGTGAAATGCCACAAGCGAACTTTCAGAAATATATGCAACCTTTTGTACCGGAGCCATGCGACAAGCTGTACACGTCGCTTCAGCCTATTGGTCGCGCATGCTCCGCTTGTCACTCTGCAGGCCCTGTGTCTTGTCGCTTCGTTCTGAACGCTCCCTAAGGGAGGATTCAGACCAAAGCGACAGGCGACAAGCTACAAGAGATAAGGTCGCTTGGGAACGAACCCTAAATGAAACCTTCCGAACTGAAGCGACACGGCGAGCTGCACGTGTCGCGCGGACCGGTCCACTTTCTAAATTATAGTGCCTCAGTCTGCTCGTAGTGAATGCGCAATGAATGCTTTTCCACAGACTATTAGTTTTCGAAAAACGGCACTTTCTATCCTGTATGTATGCAGCCATGCAATGCAGACATTGCCATTGACATTTATTTTGTGTGCCAGGAACGATAAAATGTTCAGGAGGCTACTCACAGACTGTATGACTAATCAAGACACCTATGAGGGGTTCTAGATAAAACCACAGATAAGGGTTAGATAAAACTTTATCTATGATAAAACGTATAAAACACTTATCAAAAGCCTTAAGATATGTTGATATGATGCTGTTTCCGCATCATAGTGTTGCTTATGTTATCCAACAGAAAAATAAATGACAGTGACAACCATGGATATGTTCTACATGGTTGCATACATAGAGGATATGTCGAGTGCTCGTCTTGTAGTCTCTTACACGCTGTGTAAGTTTGTCGGTGTTGAACGGCGACACATACGAACGTAGCGTTATGAAATTGGGCAAAGGAAAGTTAAATATTCCAGTTTTGTCATGAGCACGTAAATTCGTTGACATACTGACGGTAGACGGGGTAACATCGAGAATACGCCACTGCATTAAAGCTACGTGTGACATGTGCCACTGCACCAAATACGCCAAAATTCCTGCTTTGTATCTTCATGCAGAATTGACTCAATGGTGTTCATTGTAATCAGAACCACTGTGCGACTGCAGCTGAGGAAATAACCTTCAAGGGCCTTTCTCTCCCCTTTTTTTTCGGAAGGGGATAAAAAACAAACCACACAAGAGCCCGCTCGACCTCTGACCCCATGGTAGAAGGCGGGGCTGGTCAGGGAAAGGCGCAGGACGTGATTGAGTTCTGGTTAGTTGGTGCTTAAATATGGGAGCGGGTGAAAGATCTCCCATCGCTCAACAGATGGCGGGCCTGTCGTTTCTCCCACTTCTAGACGGACTGAGCAACGTTCAAACGTCAGAAATTATACATACTTTGATGTAGTTAGAAAAGAAATACACGATCTTCAATCTTTTGCAGACTGAATGATATTTAGAAGGAAAGTAACCTAATTAATGAATATAAATATGATGGCGTTCCTAGTAATGTTATTAGGAAGTGCTTTTATTTATTTTATTTTTTTCAGAAAATGAAATGGGTTATATTTCATATCAAAACCAAAGTTGTTGTCCGTGTAGCTCTCTCACTGCATAATTCCTTGCAAAGAGAATTTTGAAAATATGCCCCCCCCCCCCCCGAACCTCTGTTATTAAAACATCCGGCGTCGCAGGGATGGGCACGGATGGGCAACTGCCCACCGGAATCAATTCAAGAACTCACACTTCAGGAATATGTGAATGAGCTGAAGATGTTCTGGTGTCCACTCCATCATACATTTATTTAACTTGTGAATGTTAATCCTAGAAGTGTTCGCAAATCACCATTTCATAACAACCTTTGCTGTTCTTCGGCGAAAAACTCATGTCTTGACTAAACGATAGTTAGAGCAAAGATCCTGTTCAGTGAAGTTAATATCAGCTTTTCTTTCAACGTCCTCAACTTTGTTGTTGAAATTACCAGAGCTCTTGAAACAAAAATTGTTTTCGGGTGAACATGTCTGTGATTGGATGCAGTCAATACGCATAGTGAGCTCTAGCCAGAGTGTCGGGTATAAGGGGGTGGGGAAAGGGAAGGGGGGCATGTTCAGGCCCTGATTTTGGGGATTGGGAGGCTCCAGATCTCGATCTACAAAGGGACCTCAACTGAGGATTTTCCCCCCTACGAGAGCAACACAACGAAAACTTCGCTATTTGCTATGTGGTAAAAGATTTAAAAAAAATATAATCAACCATACAAGAACATAATGTGGCATAAAGTTATAACTGAAACTGTGTATAGACGGGAAGGAGGCTTTGATATTGTGAGACTGAGGCTGTTGCACCATGGAATTTAGTTTAGCCCATATCTCAGCCTGGGTATGATTGTGTAATAATATGTACAAAGAAACAAATTAAAACCTCTTGCACCTCTTTGACCTTATTAATTGCATGTACTATCAGTTCTACGGGTTGTAACGATACCGTTGACTTTTAATAGAATCGTTACAACCGTCAGTGTATTTTGGATTACCGGGCAAGTCATGGATAATTTGATTTGTCCCTTTCTTTCTAATAATGGTATAGAGTGGAAAATAACAGTTTTTATATTCCTTCTAATTAACAAGAAGCAATAATAATAATTAAGACCTGTAGGCATGCCAAGACGAGGATGGAGGGATAATGTTGAGATGGACCTGAAGGAAGTTGGTAAGGATTGATTGGATTGATCTTGCCCAGGATGGGACAGATGGGAGGCTTGTGTTGCTGCAGCCATAACCTTTCGGGTTTAAGAAGGCTAGAGAGAGAGAGAGAGAGAGAGAGAGAGAGAGAGACCACAATATACGAGGGTCATGCAGAAAGAAAGGAACGTTTTGGTGCAAAACACAAATGATGTGTGCAAAAGATTTATGGTACAGAAACACCCCAAGCCGTGATAAAGCAAGACCATATTAGAGAACACTTTCGTTATTTGATTATGGATTTCACTGGTACAAACTTTTCTCGAATCCAGAAACCTTATCACACTCCGCACCTCACACTTGGCAGGATTCTCAATTTTGTTGCACATGTTCAGGGCTCACACAGTTCGATATTGTACACGTGTCTGCACCGTCTCGCTGCCTGGCTCAAACTGAGGGTGGAGTGTGCTGTGTCCAACAGTCGAATGTTGTGCTTTCTGGAAAGCACTTTACCACGGCTGATTAACTTAAAGACGCTGTCACTGCATGGTTGAATACATTGGCAGCAACCGAGTACAATCAACAAACTGATATCATGTTATGATAAATGTTTGAATGGGTATGGTGCATATGTTGAAAAGTAGAGTCAGGTATGTAGATTCTGTACCATAATTTCTTGTTTGCACGCATCATTTGTCGTTTGTTATTTACACCAAAACATTCCTTTCTGGACGACCCTCGTATATGACGAGGAAAGATTTTAAAAATGGAATGGGAGAGGGAGAGAGAGAGAGAGGAAAAGAATGGGTAAATATGGAGGCTTAAGGAGTAAATAGGAGAGATGTAAGAGGAAAATCGAGAGTGCAAGAGAGAATGTGTGGGGGGTCGAAACACGAATTGTTGTGTTAAATACTTTGTGACGTCATTGCAAATGTGTTAATGCAGTGGCGTCGTCGCAGGACTGGTGCCTAAATTTTACTTAGTAAGCATAAGCTGCTAAGTTGCTGTTGACTTAGTAAGTAAAAAATTTAGGCGCCGGCCCTGCGACGTCGCCACTGCATTAACACATTTGCAATGACGTCACAAAGTATTTAACAGAACAACCTCTTATAACGTCCTGTTAGCGACTGCAGCGAGCAGAAGTGGGGTGGACCTGAGGCTCTTTGAATGAATCATTCCCCTGAGAAAGTCCTGTCGCCGAATCGTAAACAGGAAACAAATCCCACTTAAGAGCGTGTCCTCTGCGTTCCAGAAGGCGTCTCCAGCCCTCTTAGCTCTGTTGCAAATTGCTCCGCGTACCGATCTTCCGGCGCCGTGGCTCAACAATCGCCCATTGTTGCAGCGAGGAGGGGTTGGGGTGGTCCACTTCCTGCGTTACGCAAGGACCAGCAGTCGATAATGGCGACGGAGGATGGAGGAAGTTGCGATAAGGAGTGTGTATGAGAGAATGCGAGGACAACCGGGTGTAACGACAGATCAACCGTCTCCAGCAACTTCTTGCGGTCTTTTGTAAGCAGTGTTTCCAACCGTTTACTTAGGCTGGGACAAATACACAGGGCACAGAAGTTGGTGGCCTAAAAAAAAAATTAAAAATACCTATAGAATGACCTGAAAATTATGAAATAAATGACATAACAATAATTTCCGCTCGTAAAATGAAAGCTTGAATTCTTCGTAAATTTCAAGAAAGTAGTTGAATAATTCGATAACCGAAGCAAAACGTGCTAATGTAGTATTTTTATTTTTATTTCAAGGTTACATGAAATGCATCGCAAAGTTTTTCTGTATAGGTAATTGACCTCCTTTTCAGAGTGAGCTTGACACGATATAGTAGTTGGTCAGTATGTGTAAATATAGTTTTATTTCGCGTGCATCAGATTATAATTTTATGTCGTGACTAAAACCACAGCACAGCAAGGGAACCTCAGTTGTATTATAAGTTTACATTGACTGCATTTTCTATTAATTGCGAACTTGATAGGAAATGTAAATATGTAAGTTATGCTAGAAAATGCACGAAACAACAGGGGAGCATCAAAAGGGAACCTCAAAAATGATAAAAATGTAACAAAACACGATAAAATACAGGTGTTTTCAATCGTATTGTGCACATTATCCTAAGTAAAGAAATATATTTCATCAACTTCCTATCCCTATTAAAAAAAATATCTTGGAATCCGGGCATTAGTAAAACTCTTGCACACCTGCAATGAAAGTGGTAGAGATTTTTGCATTTTTTTGCGCTTTCTAACCTTTTTGACTGTCTTTTTTAGTATTTTTATCCTTAACAGGATTAATGAATTAACGCATTGCATAATAAGTTGTAATATACGGAGAAATTCATCTTCAACGCTTCTGCTCCTCCCCCAATTAGGTAAATTTTTCGCCATTAGATAGCGTGTGCTGATAAGGGAGGATGAGCCCCCCCTCCCCTTAAAAAAAATCCTGTCTACGCACCTGCTCAACACCTCAGCCATGGGCGTCGGGAAGGGGAGTTGAATCGGGCCGTCGAACTCCCACTGTAAATTGGCATCGTTCAAGTAACAAAAATGCAGAAATCTTGTTATTTTTATTATTAATAATAGAATAACCAAAATGAGAACCACGTTTGCGCTAGAAGGTAGTCAAAACAAGGCGTCAAATAAGAAAAAAAACTTAATTGAGAGAGGTTGCTTGAATTCATGACGTCTATGCTCTGTGCGATGATTCTATAGATGTTACTTTTCAACACATTTCGAGACTCAAGACGTGCGCTTCCGTTTCTTTATAAAGCAAGGTGAATCCGAGGATGAGACAGGCGTTCACAGCTAGAGACGAAGCCACGACTGCTACGTATAGTCTCGTCTCTACCCCATCCTTAATTCCATCACAAGAAAATCCTAGACTTGGAAACATGTTCATGAGGTCGGCAACACTGCTTGTGTGTCGCCTGCACAAGGCTTTCTATTCAATGCCTGGTGATCATCTTTATCTAACTGAGGTTATGGAATCCAGTCGAGGCTTTTCGGTTCGGGGAAAGGGGAGAGGAGTGTCCGATGTTCACTTTAGAAGCGATAGGTTGAGGGAGAAGGCTGGCACCTTCCAATGGTTTCCTTGTGGAAAGTGTCACCTTACCACCCCCCCCCCCTTTAAAAATGGAAAACTATTCTGCGTTTAGTATTTTTTTTTAAATTTGTATTTTCCTTGTGCGAGCTGTACGCTGTACGCACTACATAAATTTTAATTTACACACACTTACTCTTTACGTTAATATACAGATACTCTTAGTAGTTGATCAGATATAGCAAAATAAGAAAATTAGATATAAGAACATTAGAATATAAGAAAATTAGACATAATAAGTATAGTTTAGCAATCAAATAAAGTTATGTGTCTGGTTCCTTTGGTGTCCAGTCTCTATATACCTCTATTCCTATCTTTCACTTCTCACACAAACTCCCCCTTTGTACCATTTATCGGGCTGCCTTTCACACTCCCATTCTCCCCTCTTCTTGATGTGATAAGGGGTGTTTACACTTTACATTACAGTATAAAGATGTCTCGGTTTGAGCATGATCCCTAATTTCGCTGTCTTCTCTTATACCTTTCCCCCCGCCGTTCCCTTACTTCCCACAGGTATTTCACCGCTTGTTGTTCCGCTTCTATTGTCTTTATTCTATCGTTTACCACTTCTATCACTTCTCTCGCTGTTAAGTTTTTCAGAAACTTGTCCTTTAGGTCACGTGCAGAAGGGTCTCCTTTCCATCGCACATAGAACATATCGTTTCCACTTCTTCGTTTATCTTCCTTAATTGTTTCCATTCCCCTAGTCTGAACCATGCCAGCGCGTCTCTTTCCCTTTTCCCCACAACATTAATATATTTCGCTTTCCCCCATTTCCTGATTGAGGACTTAGTTTGGCAGTCTGCTGTTAATTCTTGTCTGTCTATGTCCAGTAATCTGTCTCTGATTTAGTTTTCTGTTGAAATGCCCCTATTTCCTCCCTCTTCCTATACCCAACCCATTCCATTATTGAATAAGAGATTTTAAAACAAGAATGGTCATTTCAGTGACGTATTCTCGGTGTCGTCCCGTTTACGCCAGTAAACCAAATTTTTTCATAGCTGCTGTATTTGTATTCATTTAGCTTTGATATATGAGTAATTGCTCTTTATATGATATGAAAACTATTAAAAAAAGCTTCTGAACCAGAATTTAAGTAAATTACAAGGGAGAGTCAAACGAAAACCTTACATTGCCTTTATTTTCTATCTAGTACACGTGCAGTCACACATGAGCCACTGCGAAGGTTTTTCCCAGTGGCGTCGCGTACGGTTCGCATACGAGTGTTCAGAATAATGTTTTTGTACTGAATGCAGATTTACTCCTCTCCCTTGCAACTTCATATTCAATTGAAAAAGTGAGAACAACAGTTCAATTTATTTTCAACAATTTCCCCCCAAAATCACGAAGGACTTAGGGGGAATTGTCCCTTTCCCTCTTAAAATCCGCCAGGTTTAGCGAATTATCGCTAAAGTTTGCAACTATGAAGCACAGACCTTTTCGAATCCCCCTAGACATGCCTCGTATATGCTGCACTCTGGTGCCGAATGTAAGAAGTATTGTCGCTTGCATCAGTGTTCGCACAGCGAAGTGAACACGTTCGGGGTATAGTGGCCAACAGCCTCTTAGCTGTCAGCTCTATGCAACACGCGCAGCAATTGTGTTCAACGCTCTCCGTGGGAGTCAGTGTTACCAACTATCTAAAAAAAAGTTATCAGACGTGAAGGAAGTCGTGTCAGAGTAGTATTTAAGATACATGAGTGTTCACGTGCTCATGCGAACATTATCAGGCGACGCGCCTTTTCCACCCATGTGCTCTGTGAACTGAGGCCATTATCGATTTTCTTCCCACCATCCCTAAACTTGATGGTGTGGTAAGCATACATAGAGATATTGCATTTTCATTTGCCGTAGAATTTATAATCGTTCTAGGCTTCCAAAGGGCAAGAAGAAACCACTGCTCTCCGCTGGTGCAACTGTGTGAAGGGGATCCATCATTAAAATGAAAGAAATGGCGTTTTGAAGATCACTTGATCAGTGTTGTATAAGTATTCACAGTCTATCATACAATTTTTGTCGTGCCTTGAATTTAAAGAACTTAAAGACTGGTTCATGTACGCCACTGACCGTTCTCCATCGTACCCTTGTGACTACCGGGTTTCCTCCCTGATGGCATAGTGGTAACATCGTCACCTTGCATTCAAGGGGTACCGGGTTCGATCCACGGTGGATACACATTGCATAGTGGTTCGGATTCCACTATACCTACATTGTATACTTCCGCCGCCGTACTATCCGGTGTGCAATCACAGAGCAGAACGGTTGTTCCTGGCCCAGCGGAACTGTAGGTCCAGTCCCATTCCCAAAAATCAAATACAAAATAAAAGGTGAAAAAACTACTCGTTGCTATCTGTGCCGCTCTTGACAGAGGCAGTGTTGGGGAAATTTCCCTTGGTGCAGGGAAGCGAGACCGAATTTTCAGTTAAAAGGATGACTTTATGAAAAATATAGAAATTTTCGGAAAATTTGAAGTTGTCGGACTTCTGTTCTTGTTTAACTTTACCTACTTTTTATTTATATTGTCTAATTAATCTAGATGGAGTGTATAATATATACGAGGGCAAATCAATAAGTCGGTTCCACGATTTTTTTTCACAGCAATTTATTGGTCAAACAAGGCGGCAATGCATTTTACCCACCGTGACACCAATTTGGATATGCCAGTGGCAGAGAACTCATCGGCTGCTGTTGCAACCACTGCCGCAGAGCATGTTGAACTTCACGATCAGACGAGAAGTGCTGGCCAGAGAATGCCTTCTTCATAGGGCCGAAGAGGTGGTAATCAGAGGGCGCCAGATCTGGACTGTATGGCGGAAGTTCCAGGATTTCCCAGCCGTACCGAGCGATTTTTTTGACACGTTCACAGGTCGTCCGTGACACTGGTGCGACCGGCCTTGAACTGCTGACACCAATTCCCAATGGCTCTGCGGCACAGGATGTCGTCCCCATACACCAGCTTCATCCTCGCGTGAATCTCCGTCGGTGTCTTGCCTTCAGGCCAGAAGAACCGCACCACGGAACGCTGCTCCTCGACCGTCGACGATGTCAGGCGGGTAACCATGTTTGTCACTGCTGCCATCTGTGGCAGAGACAAAGGAACATTACAAAATCACTCGTTATGAGCTCGGTTGGATGACATTATTCAGTACCCAAAAGTTCACCTTGGTGTGATTATCGAATCCTCTGCAAAAAAAAATAATTGTGGAACCGACTTATTGGTTTGCCCTCGTAAATAAGAAATGTTGCGATAAACCAGGACAAGTTTTCTGAATACGCTACTGCAGTACTTGGATGGCAATTCCTCCAGTCATTTTTTGTACAGTGTAACCTGCCGATAAAGCCTAAACGTGTGTTACGCACACACGCACGTGTCGGTAAACACCCGCACTTTCCACTGCGTGGCATTGACGCTAAATCACATGATATCCTGACGGTGAGACGAGTGTGGTGTGAACAAGCAGTGATCAGCGGGGGTCTCCCCCCACCCTCTCCCGAGTCAAGTACTCTGGGAACAGCTGTCCATGAGTGATGCTGGAACTCCCTGCCCTGGCAACGATCTGCTTCGCCGCGGAGGAAAATTATGGAACACTCCTCATAGTTGTAATTCACTGCAAAGTGGCTTTGCAGTCGGAGGATTTCATGTGCACTTCTCTCTCTTCAATTTCCCTTCCATCTTTTTTCTCTTATTGTTTCTCCATTCTTTCACCATCTCTCCCTTTTCTATTTCTTTCTCCCTCTGCATCATTTTCTTTATCCCTCGTTCTCTTCTCCACATATATTTATCTTACTCTATTCGCTCTCTCTACTTAAATCTCACATCTTCACTTCTCTCTTTCTCTTTCCAATTGTCTTTCTCTCCTATATGCATCTTCATCTTCTCTTTCTCTTTCCAATTGTCTTTCTCTCCTATACGCATCTTCATCTTCTCTTTCTCTTTCCAATTGTCTTTCTCTCCTATACGCATCTTCATCTTCTCTTTCTCTTTCCAATTGTCTTTCTCTCCTATCCGCATCTTCATCTTCTCTTTCTCTTTCCGATTGTCTTTCTCCCCTATACGCATCTTCATCTTCTCTTTCTCTTTCCAATTGTCTTTCTCTCCTATACGAATCTTCATCTTCTGTTTCTCTTTCCAATTGTCTTTCTCTCCTATCCGCATCTTCATCTTCTCTTTCTCTTTCCAATTGTCTTTCTCTCCTATACGCATCTTCATCTTCTCTTCCTCGTGCCAGGCCCTGTGGCACATTGCACATTGCGCTATTACGCCAAGGGTCCCGGGTTCGAATCCCGGCCTGGGTGTGGATGTTTGTGAGTGTCCATTCATCATATCATCACTCATCCCCATCTTCGCAAATTAGCCAAAAGTGGCACAAAAGGCGAAGCAAAATAAAGCAAATCTCTTCCTCGTTGTCTCCTTTCCTTTATCTCTAATTCTCTTTGTTCATCTCTATCTTCTATCTAGGCTGACCAACTCTCGCGTGTTTCCAAGGATCTCCCTTATATAGTAATAGGGCTATATTTCTGTAACAACTAAGATCGCGAATCTTCAACTCATTCCGAGTTCGGCACACCAAGTCGACTGCAAGATCTTGCACGTTTAACCATTGGCGAGCGGAAGTGACGTCATGTCTTGCAGTAGTTGATTGATGCTTAGTTCTGCAGCAGCAGTGGACAATACATATAGGTTAGGACTAAGATACATGCAAATTTGTAAATTTGTATTCTCTATTATGATCTGTATATTACATATATTACATTATTTTATTCTTTTGTTTAATATTATCCTTTACATAAACATTTGCTGCAGCGAAATCTTCCGTAAATTGTGAGATCATTCTCTGATATGTAATTTATTTTCTTTTTATGCGAGCCATAGGCTGGACGCACTACATAACTAGTTTTGATTTTTTCTACAATATTTTGTTACATTTAGTTTTCTTTTAAGCTGTCTCTTACTTTGTCCCCTATATGCACATTCTTCCCCTCCCCCGACAGTTCTTCTTCCAGTCTTTCTTCCTTCTTCCTCGCCCCACTTCTCCTTTCCTGCACCAAAAACGCATACATTTTACTTTACACACACTTACACTATAAAGATGGCTCGTCTGGAGCATGATCACTCATTTCGCTGCCTTCCCTAATAGCTTTCCCCCGCCGTTCTCTTACTTCCCCCAGGTATTTCCCCACTTGTTGCCCCGCTTCCTTTATCTTTATTCTGTCGTCTACCACTTCAATGTCAAGAGTTGATCACCCTACTTCTATCTCCCTCTCTCTTTTTCGTTTTCTCTTTCGCTTTTACCATAATAATACTGACATCAACCTCTTACCAACGACTAAAAACCATACTGCTATCTCGAAGCCAGGGGTCCCGGGTTCAAATCCTGGTCTGGGCATGGGTGATCTTTGTTAGTGTCCCTTTATCAATACCATCATATCATTACTCATCCTCATTGTCGTGATTACCTAAAAGTGGCAGAAAAGCGAAGTAAAATGAACCAAATCAATCAATAAGAGTAGAGGGGCACTCATCATACCTAGGACAAATATACCCAGGACAGCACACAGCCCCACAGTAGATTTTACTGGTTGTGGAACCAGGCGTCAGAGCCTCGTTAACCCTGAAACATTTAGTTATCATGATGTACTGCGTGGAAGAGAGGTTAATTTTTAGGCACCTTTTCACAAGGCCACCCCTTACATCAAAGTGGCCTGGGTTCGGTTCCTTAGTACAGTCACATTGCCTGTGATCACATTTTAACTGCTTGTTCAGTTTCCATTCGCCTATAAAGTGCACTGGAGACAACTTTGACAAACCTGAGACAAGATCGAGATCGGCATTCACTACTTGGAATGAGACAGCCGTCTTTACACACCAGACGACACGAGGTCCCGATGCCATCCCTAGTACAGATCATAAGCAACTGACAGCTCCTTCCCCTCCCCTTCATTATGCTCAATTAGCCCCTCTGTCGGTTGATTTATCCGCAGACGCCGGGAATTAATTCCTTGTGTCCCAGGAGAGCAGAGAGTGGGGGAAGTCAGATGCGGGACTTTTAATAGATTCCAATCTGTGCCCAGGAGCTAGTCGTCCACTCGCCTGGTTTCAGGGTGATTTGCTCCTTACTTGGAGAATGATTTTATACTCTCTTGTGCATACTTATGAGAGTCACAGATGTTAATTAACTGAAATTATTATTCCATACACCAGCAAAGCATATCTTACGAACCGGAGGTTCTTGGTAAGAGTCCCGGCATTTCCGCCAGTCATCGTTCATTTCCGTAATCAAGGTAGGTAGCCAATGCTTGGTCTGTTTTCCCTGCAGTGCTGCTTCCAGGAGTTTAAATGTGGTGTGAACGTTTGCGTTCTGGACAATTTTGTTCCTCGTCCATGACACTACACATTTTTGTTCCTCAACGCGATACTTTGCTCTTATGTGTTCTTCAGCCATGATATTTTATTTATTTTTGTTCCTCATTCGTGACACTTCACTCATTTTTGTTATTCTTCCATAATACTTCACTCATTTATGTTCCTCGTTGTATTTCATTCACTTTTCGTCATACATTATACTTAATTTATTTTGTTCCTCGTTCATAATACCTTACTCATTTCTTTTCCCAATCAATGACGCTTTGTTCATTTTTGTTCCTCATCTGGTATCACTCACAATTTTTTGTTCCTCGCGTATGACTCGTGCTACTTTAATTATAATTTCTTCAATCTCGTTACCCTTATTAACTGTTATTAAATACTTTTGAGCGTCTGTAAATATTGGGTGAATAGGCAGTTTCAATGTAAGAGTTCTTAAACACTTCGAGAAATTATGAGGAATTCTGGGAAGGCAGTTGTGCTGCTGCCTCTGCGAATTAGTCTCTTTTTTAAAAAAAAATCTTGAAAAAACATGTTTTCCAAAGTAGGCGAGGATTCCAGAGATGACATCTTATTTGGGGGAAAGCATCCGCTGCTGCCATCTACACATGAAAAATGGAACCATTTTTCACGGGAGACGTGTCATCTGAGCCTTAAGAACGTGGTGGAAGCAACCCTCTAGAAATTGTGGGGTGAAAGCCCTAAAAATTCCTTCCCTTAATGTGATAACTTTCAACCACCGCTATTGGAGGGATGTAAGGGCGGTTCGTACTCGCGTGATGAATGGATATTAAATATGCACCTCGGAAAGGGTGGGTTATGCAATCTACTTGGTTTCCTTGTTTTTTTTTAGGGGTTGTTACTCGTGTCCGGATCTTATCTCGAAAGCCGAAAGATGTCGTCATAAAGATGCAAGTGCGAAGTCCTATCTTTAATGAAAGATTTCATGGTCATGTTCACGATGCTTCACTCATATTTGTTATTCTTTCATAGCAGTTTGTTCTTGTGTGTTTATCGACCACGATTTTGATATAATTCGATGATTTGGATTCATTGGCCTTGTGGTTGCTAGATTTTTCGTAGTTACTGCTTTGACACGATTTCTCGTCCGTTTACGTTTTCTTTTTGGGTCATACACATAGGCTGCAGGGGCCGCCGCCCCTAGGGGGCGCGAGGGGATGCTTGCGCGCCCCTTAATTTTTTTTCCGCCCCTTCTTCAGCAACCCCTACTTTCGACTGAAAACACCAACAAGCGCCGAATGATAGGTACTGAAGTAAGACCGTTTTTATTGTATGCAACAGGCAAGCACTGAAGCCGATACTTTTCTGTACTGGCGGGAGCCTCTGTAAAGATCAGCGGCCGTTTTCTATCTTTCGTCATCATTGTAGTTATGAATTTTTTCTTCTTTTGTTTCTTCAAGTGGTCTGTTCGTGGTTTTTGATAATTGCCTATAGCTTAATGTAAGTTATGTTTTTTTCTCTTTTGCATTGTTGATACACGGTTTGTTTTCCGCCTACTTATTCTTCCTTACACTGGAGCAAAAAGTCAGCAGGTCGTGCTCGGGAAATTATTTAATGCGAGTTGTAACATGAAGGGTAGTTTTCTTCTAAATACGTTCTATGTATTTGTTCCACGTAACATGTCTAGTAAACGTGCAATTTCAAGCTTTTTCAAAAACTGTTAGGAAGAGGCCCAATGTTCACGAAGAAATTTTACAGTTCGTTGTTGGGGATAGTGCGGCAGAAGGGATTTTAAAGATAACGCAGTTGCTGTACTCTTCGCGTTTTGTCTTGTGGCAGAGCGAAGGTATAATGTACTATGTATTTTGTGCCTTCATTGGTTACATTGAAAAGGTTTAAAAAAATTGTGTTTTTAAGGGCCGGATGATTTTATTTTGTATTCACTACGTAGTTCAATAAGACTGCAACATGTATCTCAATGTTTACACTGTATGACCACTTTCTTGGAGTAGAAGACTTAATACATATCATCACGGACGTCCAGGGGAAGGGCAGCATCCCTGAATGTCAATCTAAAGTTATATATTTCACACATATATATTATAATTTCAGTCAGTAATTTATGTTAATCAGTGGCGACGATTAGGGATGCAGTCGCACCCCGCTTTTTGCTATTTTTGCCCCCGCACTATGCTAAACCTTATCTACCAAGGCAAAGTAAACTGCCCTTGCCCCTTAGTTTTGAAAGGTTGAATGCGCGTTTCATGTTTTCCTTATTTTCAGCATCGCACTCCCTAAATTTCTTTCCGCACCCCCTCAGCACCCCTAGATGAATAATCCTGGCGCCGCCGCTGCTGATTCGTCAAAAATGCTTTACTAATAAATTTGTTTCTCTTAAGTAATATTCACTCAGTTTTGGATCGATTTAGTTCCTACTCTATTTTGTTTCTCAACCATGATTTCTCAATCAGGTATGTTGCTAAAAATTATTTTTCTTTACTTGTTTCTCTCTTCGACCTTGATTTTTCATTTGTCTTTATTCCTCACCCAGTATTTTTTGCCAGTTTTTGTTTCTCGACCATAATTTTCCACGCATTTCTGTTCCAACGCCATCTTGTTACTTGTTTCTCCTCTCGACCTTGATTTCTTTGTTCCAAGGCTCGAAATGGAACCTTCCCGTACCGTCTGTAACAATTTGCATTGGACCGTTCCAGTTCGTTTGATCTTTTACATGTGTCACGACATTTTTCTTTTCAGTGTGAACTAAATTCTTAATACTCTTTAATTGTAAAGGAAGTGTACCAAATGTGGGCCCTCATTTTGTTTCTGGCGCATATCAAGGAAACCATGAAGCCAAAATAAATGGTACTTAGGCCTGAAATAGTACGTTATGTACTGATTTAGTAGGGTCTCGTCCCGTAGCGAGAAGAAATGGCTTCATTGTGTGTGAAAATCCATTTTTTTTCGAAGAGATGCAATTTTGAAGATTAGAGAAAAACGTTCGCATACATGAAAGGCTGTGGAATAAAATAGAACGTTTTCTGAAATGTTAAACAGGTAGTATTACAATTTTTCTTCAAGATCATATTTTTATTTCGTATAGAATCTATATAGCCGTATTATCTTGATTCCATGTTCTTAGTTTTTCCCCTGTCCTCGTCATATCTATTCTCTTTGAACCTGTACCAGAATTCCATGATTAGAATGTTGGTGAAAATGCATTCTGTGCTTGTTGCAAAACAAACAAGGGGCCCACTTTAGGAACGTTGTTGGGACCCACTTTAGCTCCACTAGGGGATAATTTTTCATGATAAATGTTTCTCACGTATTCCCATCCATTACTTCCCAATCGTATACAAAGATAGCTATACTTAGGATTAAGTACATATAAGAGTTGACACATTTGCCTTTCAAATGACCGAAGTACAGCAATTGGAATTGCACAAAATCACTCACGAGCTGATTGGAGAACAATAGACGAAGTAATCAACATGCGCGCAAGCACTGAATGCGACAATAACGTACACAACCAGCTCCATGTATTTCCGCCATGCTACGGCATCATCCAGAGCAGAAATGCAGGGGCCCGCATTTGGTGCACTTCCTCTACATATTGTAGTGTGCTTAAATAAAGATCCATTCTACTCTATTCTATTCATAAAGGCTTCCCCTCCTAGACGAGATGCGTTGTTGCCGCGAGGGAGCTTAGCAGAGCATAATAGAGTCTACGTTCCCATCATACGTATTTTGTAGTTTTATGGTTCTCGTCTTTTACAAAGCCTGTTCAAAAAGAAACCGAACTCTTTTTGTAAAGCTTGTGCATAAATTCATAAGAGAACCGACAGTGGTGGTGCTTAGCGGTGTCCTTACTTATTAACTTGCCGCGATTTTTACTCTCCATGGTAGTTACCCTACCATGAAGGAACTGGAAGAGAAGCAAGTATGTGTGGAATTGCAGAAAACTTTCAAAGGGACGTACGACTTGTTACGCGAAGCTTTTGGCGAGGAATGTCTCAGTCGACCACAGGGTTACGAATGATACAGACGTTTCAGATTGGGTCGAAACTCCATCGAGAACGATGCAAACTCTGGACGCCCATCCACCTCTACCGACATGGATCACGTGGAAAGGATGCGGGAAGTCATGCGTGCAAAACCGTCGTCTCACCGTACGTGAAGTTGCTGCTGAACTCAACATCAGTGTAGGCTCAAGATTGATGGACAATCTGCAGATGCAAGTCATGGATGGTTCATCACGATAATGCACGAGCTCATTCCCCGGGAGTTTTTGGCAAAGCGCCACGCACCTGTTGTCCCACAACAGATCTACTGCCCTGATTTGGCACCAGCAAACTTCTTCCTCTTCCCCAAGTTGAAATCAACCCTCAAAGGCCACAGATTCCAGACAATAGTGGAGATCAAGAGGAATTCACTAAGGAGCCTACAGACCATTCCAAAACTGGAGTTCCAGCAGGCATTCCAGGACTGGAAGAACCACTGGGAGGAGGAAAGTACTTTTAAGCAGACAGGTCAAAATAGCTGGTGAATGCTATCATTTTTTCAATTTTTTAAAAGTTTGATTTCTTTTTTAACAGCCCTTGTATTTTTTAATTTTTATTATTTTTCGTGTCTTATGCATTCAATTCTTCCGACAGAGGTCTATGCATGTACCTACATATGTTAATATTAACTATTATTAATTTTAATACACCGTGTCATTCCGGTAGTCGTTAATCTCGTCGTTGTCTTCCCCGATGGAGTAGTGGTTACGTCGTCACCTTGTGGTCAAGGGTTTTCGGGTTCGATACGCACCTTGCATAGTGGTTCGGATCCCACTTTAAGCTGTAGGTAAAGTCCCGATTAGTCTACCTTTGCATAAAGTGGACTTAAAAAACAACAATTCAAACAAGCAATAAAGACAGCTCCCATTGATTGGTTGGTTGGTTGATTTATTGTTTTAAGTTCACTTTATGCACAATAAGGCTAATCGGGACTGGACCTACAGTTTAAAGTGGGATCCGAACCACTTGTGCCTCCACCGGGTATCGAACCCGGGACCCCTTGATTACAAGGCGACGACGACAGCTCCCATTGAAAAGGACAAGAATTGGTTCCTACTGCAAGTAGATAGATAGATTTATTTTCTTTTTGTGCGAGCCATAGGCTGTACGCACTACATATTTTTGATTTTTCTACACTATTTTGTTACATTTAGTTTTCTTTTAAGCTGTCTCTTACTTTGTCCCCTATATACACGTTCTTCCCCTCCCTCGGCAGTTCTTCTTCCAGTCTTTCTCCTCACTTCTCTTTTCCTGATGTTAAAATCTTCATTCATCCAGGTTCTTCCATCAAGAAAATGAGAGCCGTCAGTTTTCTAGTGTCTTATGCGCAAGGTATTTCGTTGTACCTCAAGAGATAAGTGACAGATACTGAAAGTAACAATTGCTTCCCGGGGTCCAGGTAATGCTCTATTTCCAGATATTCCTGGAGTTTCGCAACCCCCACGCGGGTGACAAATCCCGAAGACATCCGCCTGACCTTGACTGCGAGTTTCGTTTATTGGGTCACATGCCGTAAGTGCCTTGCTTTTACATCGGGGCCATCTTCATTCACGGAGTGCATTAAGAACAGGTTCCCTATCTCTCTTTTTTTCTCTCGGAGACCTCTGGTGAGCAGACA
Organism: Lepisma saccharinum; assembly: GCF_977018435.1. Lineage (NCBI taxonomy): Eukaryota > Metazoa > Arthropoda > Insecta > Zygentoma > Lepismatidae > Lepisma > Lepisma saccharinum. The sequence continues at coordinate 65,500,265 of NC_139241.1, read as the reverse complement.
TGCAAGCTCCACCAAAGGAAAAACAAAGGAACATCGCTGGACACCTGTATTGTCGTGAGGTGGGGGTCAGAGAAAGCCCAGCGCTTTATCTTGAATAACAATCACTCCGCAACATGAAGGAGCAGACCCCTGTGGCTTTCATCTCGAATGCACTTCCCCCCAATAAAATAGGCAGTGTTTCCATCCATGTCCTTTTCGCGCTAAGTACAGTGAATTTTTCTGTTTCCGTGGGCTAATCGAGACTACGAGGGAACAGTAGTAGATTCAGGTCCAGATAGTCCTAAGCCCCAGTGAAGGCGTGCGAATCAGGCTGCCGTCAAAATTCCCAAACCTCACTGTGATTTTGTTACGATGCGGTGTAAGTCGTTAAAGAAATGAAACTTGAAATACAAAACGTGCACCAAGTAAGCAAATACAGGCGGTTGGCTCTCCAACGTGGCGGAGTGATTAGCACAGGCCACCACAACGCCAGGGATCGCGGGTTTGAATCCCTGCCTGGGTATGGTTGTTCTAATGTCCCTTCATCAATTTCATCATATCATTACTCATCCTCAGCTTAGCGATTAGCCGAAAGTGGCAGAGGAGAGTAGTAATACAAACGAAACAAATCAATTCAAGGTTTTAAAATATGTAATTTGAAATCTAAAATCTTAAAATTACTATTCGCTCAGTTTAACTATATGTCAAATCACAAACCCTGACACCTTCTGTAAACAAAACCACCTGCATGCAGAAAGCATTGCAAACTCATAGAAGTAAAATAATCCACACGAAAATCCAGCGTTGTTACAGGATTCATTACGTAAGGTAAAACAATGGCTAATTTGTAGTATGGGATACGCTGCTGCAAATGACGTCTCACTTTAAACCCAATGCTCTTTCTTTTTTTACTTATTGCTTCACCTTTATGGTTAACTCTTTGCACCAGTAATCATTTCCCATAAATTTGGCTTCTTTCTTTGAATATATTTTACTTGCATTTTTTAGAAAAAATGATATAACATGGTAATGTATATTTCTAAGGATGATATAGATAGGAGTGTATTTGAAATGTGTTTGTAGATTTTATGTAAATTGTATCTTATGTAAATAATATATATAATGGGCATAAACAGCCATATGCATTGCTGTAAGTCCAATAAATATATTGATGATGATCAAAACAAGACAAAAAGTTCGTAAATTTATTGCGATTGGAAACTTTGACAAGCATCCTAATAACGATTTTTGTTCCGCCAAATATAGTGCAATTCGTAAAATAACTTGGTAACATTGCAAGGCAAGATAAGTGTGAACATTTTGTAGTAATATAACTTTCAATGAGCTTAGAGATTTGTGTACATAATGATATTTTATAACATTGGTTATTTTCTAAAAATAATCATGTGAACAGCAAGGAAGTAGTGCAACTTAGTAATATTGCCTGACTTAGCCTTAGAAAAATAACATGCCGAGTTCTATGCGTGAGGGAAAGTCTCCGTGTTCTCCGAGCTTGTTTTCAAAACACCAGCAAGGACAGCCTTTGCAAAGGGGTGAGAAACAGATTCTACTCAATATTTATGTAACGTTCTGTCAGTAGTATCCTGAGAAACCAGTAAATGAAGTGGTTAAGTTGGTATCCCAGTGCAGTGGTGTGTCAGTGTCTGCAGTTTTAAGGGTTATGAAAGAGAGAATGACCGGGAGAGTAACAATGTATGCGGCTGCATATTCGTCTGATGTTTTGAGAACGGGTTCTCACATTCAGAGGCTCTTATATAAAATGAATAGGTGCGGCGAACTATGAGTGTAACAGCAGATGATTTCGGTCATGAATCAGCTGACGCAGAGTGATACATCGAATCGGTGAGACCGTTTGTTTACAGAAGGTCTCAGGGATGGTGATTTAGACCTAAGAAATGTGTAAATGTAGCCCTTGATATTAACAAAGCTTAATGTTATAATATAGGTTTAATATCTTCATTCGTTGTCTTTTTCCCGCCATTAAGTAACAGTAATGCTCGAAATTTTGGCATGTGGCACTCTGACCCCCCCCCCCTTTTATGTGTATGAAAAGACTACATGGGTTGGACGCCTGATAGCCACGCGGGAGATCCGGGTTCGATTCCCCTGGGTGGGTGATTTCAGAGGGAGAATTTTTCCAGTAATGTCTCTACATGGAGTGGCCCTGTACTTCACTGTAGTAAATATGTACCCGGGGGCAAAAACTGGGTAATAGATGCGGCCGGATCGTGGTGCCGATCACATCATCGTCCCAAATGGCCTTTGCAATGTCCACAGGGGGGCTTTACCTTTCCTTTGACAGTTGTGAAAATTGTAGCAACATATTATAGTGCATGTAAATTGAATTGAGATGTGCCGAAATTGAAAAAAAAAGCATCTGGACCTTTGGCACCCGAATGGGCGAATTTTTAAAAAAATTCCTCTCCATACGAAAAACCGCTGTGATATTCCAAAATATGAAAAATTACATCAGCTTAGAAATGCTTCTAGAGCATTGACGTGAATTTTCGTGTAGTTTTCTTTCATTATTGTCTAGATATTATCAATAGTTTAATAGACTTACGTAATCACGAAACTATTGATAATATCTAGACAACAGTGAAAGAAAACTACACGAAAATTCACGTCAATGCTCCAAAAGCAATTCTAAGCTGATGTAAGTTTTCATATTTTGGAATATCACAGCAGTTTTTCGAATGGAGAGGATTTTTTTTAAAAAAATCGTCCATTCGTGTGTCAAAGGTCCAGCCGAGCCTTAATGATATAAGCATACATGTTATCCACATTCCACACAGCACTTCTACTGAAAATAGAGCTGGGAGCGGCGTTGGAGTCGCGATACTTGAAATCCGCCCCTGAGTACACGAGCGTAAAACAGGATCCCGGGATCGGTACCGGCTGAAGGCATATAGTGGTTCGGATCTCATTTTAAACTGTAGGTCTAGTCCCGATTATCCTTTCTGTGCATGAAGCGGACTTAAAACATGAACTCCAGAAACTCGAAATGCTAGAAAATTTAACAACTTAACGTTACTTTTACTTTGCCTCCAATAAATTTATTCTCCAAAAGTAATGCAATAAGTTACTGTTACTTTGCTTCTGACAGTAACATGTTACCGTTAATCGAATTAAAAAGTATTGAGACAACGTCACCGTTACTTTACATTTAAAAGTAACGCGATACTGTTACTTTGCTTCCTTGAGTAACGCATTACTATTATTTTGCATCCAAAAGTAACGCGTTAAAGTTACTTTACTCGCAAAAGTAACACGTCAACGTTACCGTTATAATTTACTTCACAAAGTAATTTCGTTAACCTTATCGTTGCTTCCAGAAGTAGTAACATGTTACTGACACGTCCTTTCCCATTGCACTAATATTTATTGTTATTAATTATCTTTTCTCTTGTACAAATGTTTATTGTTCTTTAATCTTAATTTCTGTAATTTACCTATCACTGATAATGTCAAGATAGTGACTAACCTGTATATACTTATCTTGTAAGGGCTGTTACCATGGCAATTACGATTGTGTTTTGTCTTGACTTTAAAGTTCGGGCTCTGTTTTTGAATAGAGTGATAAAGTTGAATTATAAGAAGTTTAATTTCTTTGAGTGACATGGATTATATGTTAGGCATATAAGTATCTAGTTTGCAAAGAAGTAAAATAGACTTCCTTTTTCTTAGTGCAAACTTAACTTTGATTTTTATTTGACGAACTAACAGAGAGATATTACCCCATACCCTGAGAGGCATCACGTGTATGCTTTCGAGTCTTTCATGTGAACTGATTATTTGCTTTTTTAGTTAAATCATGTTCTTTTGACTAAAAAACGTGTCATTACCATTAATTTACTTCCAAAAGTAAAGCGTTACAGTTGGTTTACTTCCAAAAGCAACGTTTTACCGTCAATTTACTTCCAAAAGTAAATCATTAACGCTACAATTACATTGATTCCAAAAATATCGCGTTTTCTTTAAAGTTACTTTGTCGTTATAGTTCACATTTTCCCAGCGTAACTTTATGTGAGCAGTTTTAAAACAATTACTCAGTTCATATCAGTAATGAGTTAGAAACGCAAGTTTGGAAAAAGTAACACGTGTTACCTTCCCCAACTCTGCTAACGAAATTAGATTCTCTGATAGGAAGTCTCTGTCTCGTCTGGATATTTCAAGAGTGCTCTCGGTATCGTTCTCAAGACGATACCGAGACATGTCTCGTATCCGCACCCAGAGGCGCAAACACGAATATTTGTCTGTGGGGGCAAGTATCAGGATAATGTATCAATGATAATAATAATAATTAATAATAATAATAATAATGATGTTATTATTATTATTTTCTATATATTTTTCAAAACGTTCAATTTCACATTAATAATAGAAAAAAGCACCCAAACTGCATTTTTGAAAGACAGAAAATGCATGATAAATTCATTCCGAGTATAGTTCTTTTTTACATATAACATGTATAACTTTCATTACAACATATGTTTTACACATATGCAACATGGAGCGATGTAAAATAAGAAAATACATGTGCAACTTGCTAACACTAAATTGTTACACTAAAAATGTATTCAAAGTTTCTTTAATACATACATATACAACATATATTATTTAAATGCATCACATAATCAATTCATCCACCTCATAGTAAACAAACTGCAAAAATGTATGAATTGTCTCTCAAATGTGCACCGCCTCCTTTCCTCAAAACATGCCTTTAAGATATATCAAATTAAGAGAAGTCTTGCTTCCCTCTCTGGTAATTTACAATGCATCACAGAAAGCAATCATACGTTGCAAGCGAAGCGAGCAAGAACATTTTACGAAATGTATTTTTATTTGCATAAAATTTGAAATTGAGGGGGCAATTGCCCCTCTGTGCTCCTTGCAGGTTCCCTTGGCCGTCAATCTTTGCAACCCCACCCCTTTGTGGTTGCGCCACTATCCGCACTATCCCTACAGCGCCATGTCGCAATTGCAGAAAGAAAAGGTCTTCATATCATTGATTCAAGCTCGCTGCATATATGATCGTTTGACTGAGGCTCTGTGTTCACAGCACGCTGTATATAAACGAGTAATCTCCTTTGTTTATACAGCGCTGTAATTAGCTCCCATAAATTACATTTCGTGTAAGCACACGGCACCAGCCCACAGGCGAAAGCGACGTGTATGTTAGATCTTCTCTCAGTGCTAGCATTGATAACCGTGTTTGTGGCTTAAGTAGCATAACTACGAAAAAAAAAACTTCGCTTCTTATGAAGAGGTGATTGTTGAAAATGCACTTGGATTGAAATTTATGTGATCTATGATGAAGGGTGTGGTAGACCACAAAGGTTGTGAAATTGTAAACACAGACAAAAATACGTAAATGTATGACGCCTTGGTGCCCCAGACAGCACCATCAATCAGAGGCGTCTCGTGAATGCATGCGATGCGATGCATGCTGCGCATGCGTCAATTGTGGGGGAAAGGACAGCTTGCTCTGCGACGACATTAATGAGCATTTCTACATTCTAATTTCTTCATATAGGAGAAGTATTTATTTTACACGAGAGCGCTCAACTAAGCTTATATTACATTTCTTGATTCTGAAGTGACGCATGCGTCAATTGTGGGAAAATAATTATTACTTTGTTTCACTTCAGATCCAAGAAATGTAATATAAGCTTAGTTGAGCGCTCTCGTGTAAAATAAATACTTCTCCTATATGAAGAAATTAGAATGTAGAAATGCTCATTAATTTCGTCACAGAGCAAACTGTCCCTTTTCCCACAATTGACGCATGCGTTCACAAGACGCCTCTACCATCAATATGTGTGTATGCAGGGTTTTATCCACACACCCCCAAAATTTTCCACAAACTCCCAATTTATGGTTATTTTGACTCGAAAATTACCCTCACACGCTCCTAAATTTGAACTTACACCCCCCCCCCCAAATTGAAAATTCTGGATAAATCTCTGTGTGCGGCATACACGGCCGTATACATACAGAAAAAATGGGTGCTGTTCAACTTACTGCATTTTGCAGACTAAGGAGTCTCTGGCTCGTGGACCCATGGCCAGAATAATCCTCTTTACCCATATGTGTTTGTGATTTTCGCTTCATCTTTTTCGTCATATTGCCGGACCCTGTGGCCGAGTGGTTAGCACATCGCGCTGCGACGCCAAGGGTCCCGTGTTCGAATCCCGCTCGGGCTTGGTTGTTTGTGAATGTCCATTCATCAATTTCATCATTTCATCACTCATCCCCATCTCCGCAAATTAGCCAAGAGGCACAAAACGCGAAGTAAAATAAACTAAATCAATCAATCAAGCTTTCATCATATTATCATTCATCCCAGCATCTTCGTGATTAGCCAAAATTGGCAGGAATGCGAAGTAAAATAAACTAAATCAGTAAATCAGCTTATTGCACCCAACACAGTACGATACAGTTTTAATATATAATTTGTTACTAAGTATTTACTTAGGCTATTATTACTAAACAATAACATTCTCCTTTACACAATTTGGATATAAATATTAGTTTGATATAGGTACACACTAATTATATTAAACATAAGAATACTGTTTTTACATTTAACATTATTGAAGTTAGGCTTTCATTTTTAGAACATGCTTTTGTATGCGCGTCTGTGTGTGTGTGGTATTACAGTGTTAAAAATATTTTCAGCCGATTTTAAATATTGTTTATTTGATTATATACTTATTTGAAAATATAGCTACGCTAAACCAATAGGATAAGTTTGAACCAGTTAAACCCTCCCCTTTTATACGACCATGCGCGCGTGTGTGTGTGTCACTCAATTGAAGTTTGCCAGAGGACTTTATTCAATTGCCCAGTAACATTTCGTCAACACATTGAGAAATTCTTTTCAATTCGAACACGGACCTAGAGGGAAAATTTCAGTTCGCTGGTAATATTTCACCGATGAAGTTGGCAACACTTGCAATTCTGTACGGGCCCTGTGGAGGGAAAAATTTCAGTTCCCTGGTGACATTTCGACGATCGAGTTGGCAACACTTTTCCCTGTCGAGGGGAAAATTTTTATTTGCCTAGTAACATTTCGCCGATGCAGCTGGCAACACTGGAAAATCATTGTCGCTGCGAGATAAAGAATGATCCACGCCACTCACATCAAAGTTTATGACAGGGTTGAGCAAACAATGCGATGGCCGCCAGCCACGAATGTCCATTAGGTGCTTATACTCCCGACAGGCTTCCTTTGCCTCTTCTAATAACCGTTCAGGGCTTTCAAAGAGGGCAGCGGTCGAGATGATGGCTGTATGAGCGTGGATAGCCCCCCCCCCCCCCCCAATGACCTATTGTGGGTGTAATACTCGTTTATGGCGAAAATGTGTCAACTTCTTCGCGATTCAATAGCCATGAGGAAGAGGGTAGAAGGATGTTTGTTTCGAGTTTACTTTTATTACGCACAGTTAGGCTAATCGGGACTGGACCTACAGTTTAAAGTAAGGTCCGAGACCTATAAATAGACCTTAAAACGGTAAAAAGAACGTATAAATGTGATCCAAATTAATTAATAACTTCAGTTTTAACCTCCCCACCCCCCTCCATCTGCGCGGCACCTTGAGATCTTTGCTTTCGTGTGCTGTCTGGTCGTATACACCTTGCTGAAAGCTTCAAAACAAGAAAAAGTGGCCACTTACAGAGCGACCTTCCAGACAAGTTACGGTTAAAGGATCTTGTACCGTACCTGCTTCTGTCGTCCAAAAATGTTTTTCTCTCGTTTCAGGGATCGGTTCAAATATATTTATTTATTTCTTTTCTTTTATTTCTTTACTACAGAATGGATGTTTAAGAGGTGATGAACTGATGATGGTTCGAATTGAGAATGGGCAGTAAAAACGTAGTCGAAAGAAGGTGAAGTTGCAAAAAAAAGCCGTTAAGACATAAAAAAAGGCTAAGAAAGGACCAATAAGCCTAAAAACGCCGAAAAAGGCAAAAAATGACAAATAAAACCCAAAATGAA